>NC_136702.1:14077215-14174715 GCF_947650265.1 Symphodus melops | reverse complement strand
TCCTGTTATTTCTGTTTGCACAAACGTGTGTGCGTGCACGTGTGTGTGCTCAAAGCAGACTCGTTGTCCACCAACCTAATGTGCCACCTGATCCAGCCCCCCTCCTCCGGGCCCCCAAAGTCATTACATGCTGCTACCCAATCCCTCCATGTCTCCCAGTCAGCTCCCTTGGGTCTCAGACACATATGAGACACCTACTGTGTACCACCCTTCACACACACAGACACACACACTTCAGGATTTGTTTTCTCCCAATTAACAATTACGTTACCTATTTATTTGAAGGTTATAAGATTGCAGACCGATCTCACTTGATCGTCTTCATTCGCTTCTGTTTCTTTCGAATGAGCTCCAAACACATAACCTCGTCCAACATGAGCTTGTATTGTCCAGTTTATTTTGCCCAGTGACACCAGTGTGTTGCAAATTAAAAAAAACAACAACAAAAAAACAACCCTTTAAGTAGAATGCTTACCCCTGGCATGTCCCTGGACTTTGGAAATATTAAAATCAGGATGTGTTTTTTATGCAGATTTCTGGTCATTATTCATTCAATTGTATTTACTGATACACGAGCAGTTATTTGCAAATCAACACAAAAGTCACTTATTACATACGTTAATGTATGTGAAATATCCAAGAACTACATGGTTTGATTTGGCTGCCGTGGTTAGGCTGAGTCTACAGCAGTCACATTATTGGGGGGGGGGGGGGAATGGTGCCTCTCGTAAACGTGCTGACGATCACTTTCAGTCTTGGAATTATTGACACCTGCTTATGTTAAACAGCACACATATAGTGTCTATGTGTACAGTGTTGATAAGAAAAAGTTTGTCCACCGCCAAGAATAGTAATGCTCATGCCACAATGCGCCTTGCTGTACATCATGTTTCTTCTAAACTAGATGTCAAAAAGCCCAGTGCTGCAAACACATAAGACCCCAGCGCAGCTCCTTTTAGCTCAGCAGACACTTAACACAAATGGCTGGCTTGATTTTAAATCCCCACCAGCTCCACGATCAGTAAGTTAGTACTAAGCACACTGATTGCAAGCTATGTTGTTGACGAGATGCTCACCGTTATAACTGAGTCTGCTGCCTGTGATTTTTTTTATGGAAGAAATGATTTTAGGTGAGGTTAGTCAATGTGCTGTGAATATTCTCAAAGCCAGGTCGTAGATTTACATACCATCAAACAAAGTTAAAAGATTATTCTCTATTATATCCTTGCTTAGAGATTATCACTTCCATTACCTGTCCTTTCATATCTACTCTTTGAAACTAACGCAAGCACCGATAAGCCTGAGCTTGTTTGAAGGTATTATGCTTCAAGAACATTTAGCTGGACCATGTTTAATCAAATCTAAAATGAATTTGTAGGATGCAGACCTTCATTCTTTTGCAGTTAAATGCTGACAGTACACTTTTGCATCAATCAAATGTACGTTTGTTGGATGATGTCATGACGCTGTGTGTCATGCAGTGTTTAAAGCTGTGAAGACATGGGCTGTCTGGGGTTGGCTGCAAAACATTCAGGACATTTTTGTTGGCATAATTCTGTTTAGATATATGAAGATATAAAAAAATAAAAGCAAGACTTCTTACCGTAAATAAAATGACTTTAGGAATATGGAGCGCTGGAAGATACCCCGAGAAATGACATCACATTAAGCTAAAATGCCATACCTCTGTTTCTATGAAAACATTAATACTATGCATAGACACAAAAGTAAATATTTACCGTACAAAATATCATACATGCTGTTTTTAATTCTATTTATGATCATGTTCCAATATTCAAAAATATTTCCTATCTATGTTTTGTGCATTATTTCACAAAAAAACAGAAAAGATCAAACAGATTGTAGAGATATAAAGCGATTACAGATACTTCAAGTAGTAGCAGTAAAATAAGTAGAAATACATTGAAGGAACTGGCAGACTTGTTTTTTAATGCATAATGCAAGGGGTAATCCTATCAGCTCTATTACACCATTTAACTGTTGATGTAACTTGTTGTTCATAGTTGCACACTGTCTCCTTTCAAATTTGTTTCGAGCCCAACTGGTGCTGAGGAAGTGTTGTGTACATCTTTCAGACACATTTCTTTCTGCATACACAGTGTTTTTAAATGAGCTCCCGGATGTATAATGTGGCAATTCCCATTGTTTCTGTCAGCATTTAGGCTGTTTACTTCAGTGCTGTGGCACACTTGGCAATCAAGTCTCATTTTGGCATTCGCACTACTTCTTCCCTCAAGGACACACACTCGGTAGATAAACCACCATGTTTTCCCAACTGCTACATCTATCCTCCCTCCCTTATTTTACAATTCACTGTCATCTCCCGCAGAGCTCTGCCTTCATCTGGCTGCCATGAGAGATCCCTAACACACACACATATATACACACACCCACACACAGCCCTGAATAGACTTCAAACCAAAAAGTATAAATGTTGATATAGAGAAGTCATCTTTTAAAGAGTGCAGGGGAGAATAGAAGTCACATTGAGGGAAAAGATGTGGATGTAAGATATATGGCTTCAGTACTATTATACCATCCATTTGAGACAAATCCAGATCAGCCACACAGGATGAGAGGAGTGCAATATATTTCCTGTTCTGTCTTCCTTGCCCCCTAATTTATACTTAACTTTTTCTCCTTATAGAGTTTCATATCAAGAATGTGCTAAAATGCAGTGAGGATACTTATCACCACAGGCCAGAAAAAAAAAAAACCTTCTACTGTCACTGCACCCATTTCTATTCAAAGGTCAAGCTCCGCCCCTTTTCAAATGGTAACACACCAATCAGAGCAGTTTGTGCCTCTTGGGTATTGAACCCTACATAGGTCACAACCTTTTTCTAAGTACCTGCAGTGATAAAAGATGTCTGTGTGTGTGTGTGTGTGTGTGTGTGTGTGTGTTTGTCTGAGAGAGAGAGAGAGAGAGAGAGAGAGAGAGATGTATAGGTGTAATAGCCAGGGAGGCAGCAGAGTGCATGACGTGATATATGAGGAGTAATGGCTGGTAGAGCACTCAGATTCCGAGAACATGAAGATAGATATGGAACATTGCATGATTTTTTGTCTGCTTGGGCGTGTGCGCGATGTGCGTGTATTCAAATGTGTGCGTCTGTGTGTGGGTGAGAAAGGGGAGGTGTTGTTCTTGGATTCAGTGTGTGTGTGTGTGTGAGAGAGAGAGAAATTGTGTAAATGCATGTGTGTGTGTGTAAGAGACAAATGAGAGCAAACGGAACAAATGATAGCTGAAGATGTCATTCAACCAAAAGCAAGGCTATACAAACCAGTCACACTCTATCACACATGCTCTGACTTGTTCTGTCTCTCTCTCTCTCACACACATATCTTCACACACGAACCAACCAAAGCCATCATTAGCATTTCAAAGTAACAAGGTGCAAGAGGGCACGAAATTATGCACTTTGAAATGGAGATTTGCTTAAAGACTGGAAAAATACTGTTTACTTTGCCACAAGAGAGGGGATTTAAAATGGTCCCGATCATTTTTACTTTATCATCAATGCTGACACACACTTGCTAAGTCACTTAGTCAGTCAGTCACTCACTCACTGACAGCATCAGAGAGGTAGATCAGATTGCATTTTTTCCCATTTGTGTTGAGCTCATATACTTTATCTTAATTCACGGCTTTACAGTAGTGAAGTGATCTACAGTAGCTTAAGTGAGGAGTTCTGTAAAGTGAACAAGTTATCATAACAGAATAGATGATGCTAAAAACTCACTTTTACACAGCTCCTTACAAAAGAAAACAATATTTTAATGCACCATTTTTTATTTACAGATCATTTAATTTTAAAAGGATAATATTGGTTCCTCCAAAAAAACATAGGCCCTTTAGACTCTACAGTTGGGACTGCTTGTTTGGCAGTTGGCAGCTGTGGAGCCCCATAAAATGAGTCACCTGATTGAGGTTTTCTCACTATACAGTCTGTTGACATTTACTTTTCCATTCACTGTGTTGTTAAACACTGTCATATCCAATAACATGCTCTGTTAAGTGTTTTATTGGCTCTTAATGTTTTTTGCATTTCCACATTTGATTTTGTTTTTTATTCTCTTAGTCAACGAACCAACATTACATTTACCATCTTTGTGGGGATTAATATATTGACTAAGGCTACTTTCACTAAAGTTGACCGGCCTTTTTTTCTCCATTGGTTCAGTTTGCTTCCACACTACTCTTTGTCAAATGTTGTGAGACGTCTACCGTTAGCCGGCTTCAGCAAACCTATTTGTCTGTCACAGCAAACCACGTCTGTCCAAGAGACATTTTTCAAGCCTTTTGGTTGCTTGTTTTTAGCTCATTCTAAAGTACCGTAAATTCCGTACTATTGAGCGCACCTGGATATAAGCCGCACCGGCTAAAAATAAGTAAATAAATGTATTTGTACATATATAAGCCGCACTTGATTATAAGCCGCAGGTGTCCACGCTATAACAAGAGCTATTTACACAGACGTAGGCTACCGGTAACATCCGCAAATACTGTAGCGTCCGTACGGACGTTAAAGGACGACGAGAGCGTTCAAATAATAACTTTTAATAACCCGATCACTGTCGGCCGTGACCACGCCGTTTACAGCAGAGAACAAAACCATAACTTGTCGTAACAATCCAACTCTCTCCCCCAGCGTTCTCTCATACAGCCACTCAACACGTTCTCGCTGGTGCATTCACTGACTCTCCACATAATCGGAATTATGAACACATTATCAACTACTGACTTTACAACATGAACCGTTACAATACGAAGCCTAGCCGACGGTGTCTGTAACACGGCTGATGAAAAAGATGACCGTAATATATTTCACAAGAAAAAGTCCATCCATTCACTGCCTCAGAATGACTTCATTACTCACTTCCTCAGTCTCTGTTGTCGCTGTCAGTGTCATCTTAACGTGCAGCAGCTCTGTTAGCTTCTTTGACAGCCAGGTCGATCGCCTTTAACTTGAAAGCTGCATCATATGTATTTCTCCGTGTGTTTTCCATGATGAGGGTGCGTGCATGAAGCGCAAAATGACTGATATTAAGATCCGACGTGACGAAGTCAAATGTTTTTGCGGCAGAAGCTCATTGTCCCCCATAAAAAATCCATGCATTAGCCGCACCGGAGTAGAAGCCGCAGTGCTCGAAGTGTGAGAAAAAAGTAGCGGTTTATAGTCCGGAATTTACGGTATTTGGCCAAATTAAATTAAATGCACCTCTTTTTAGTTCATCACGTTCTCATCTACAGTGAGCTGAACTCTGGTGCAATTGGAAGCGACCCGAGACCCCTGTTTTTAAGCAGACCAGACTTTGGTACTTTGGTCTATACCAGACCTCGTTTGAGCATTCACACCAAGCCGAACCAAACAAACGATCTGACCAAACAGCTCAGGTATGAATGCACCCTAAGTCCTCTTGAGTCTGACGTCAAAGCTGCATCCCAATGGTAAATGACAGACCTTGCAATGCCATTTGTCCAATCAAAATAGTATATTCAACGGTGTTGTGCAATTTTATTATTTTTTTCCCTGGTTCCGACTTTAGCTTTTTTTTTCGCTTTTATGGCGTTTTTCTACTGTTTTTTTTTGCATATATTTGTTGCTTTTTAGTTTTACACTCTTGACACTTTCTCTTCTTTGACACTTATTCTTTGTTGATTGGTTAAATGTTTTAGCATAGTTGCACTGTTATTTGCTGCTCTGTGTGAACTTGAATTGCCCCCCCCCCCCCCCCCCCCCCCCCAGGACAAATAAAGTTTTTTGAATCGAATTGAATTATACCATTCATCCCCAACTATCCATTGGTAAGACAGCAACAAACAACCAACGCAGTGACAAGGACACGGATTCATTGCTGTTGTTAATCCAAGTGTGCCTCTTGATCAGGTATATTTTTAGCCCTTACTCATGCTTCATTTATTGTTGTTGTATAGGCCCTACAGCCAGGATTGTAAAGACAGCTGCAGTACAGTGTCACACTCGCATGCTTCTTTGACAGAAATCAAGCCAGGAAAACAAACATTATACCAACACATGGCTGCCAAGGATACAGCTGTGTATTTTGGAGAGTTGCATTTTTTCTGCTGTCTGGTTTTCAATCTTTCAGTGGATTTGAGATTTTAAGATTACTTTTTTGTATTTTTATCAGAAACATTAACAGCTACATTATTTTGATTACTTTTCTTTGGTATTTCAATATGTTATGTTTTCACTTCAAGTCAAGTTCACTTCCAATTCTCAAGCAGTCACATTAATAATAAAAAAAACCCAAGGCAGCTTGGGAGGTATGTGGAAAAGTAAGTGTGGATGTTGAAAATCTGTCTCTTTTTGATGAATCATATTGGATTTAAAAAATACATTAAGAGTGACCGTCTTATCACTTTAGTGAATTTCAACCAACAGTTCTTCTTTTTTTCTTAGATTGATTGTTACCTCTGTGAAATATCTCAGTCAAAAAATATATCAAAGCTCGGTGGAACAGACAACAGTTAAAAATTATTAAAAATGTAACAGGATATTTTTAGAAGTTTTCATTAAGTGTTAAAGCCCTATTATACACAAGATGAAAAATGTGGACTGAAAATGAACTAAAAACAAATAAACCATGGCACAACAGATTAAAAAAAGCTATGGAAATTAAGAAGGGCCAGTAAAATGTACTTAGTTTACTTGACAAAAGTAACGTGTTTGCTTAATGTTACCCTTGATTTCTCGCAGTAAAAGATTCCACAAAGAGTTTATGGTCGACTGACATATGTTATGCCCTTTCAAAGCTTTTGACCCTGAGACATACTGTACATATTAGACATAT
The DNA here is from genome assembly GCF_947650265.1 of Symphodus melops. Classification (NCBI taxonomy): domain Eukaryota; kingdom Metazoa; phylum Chordata; class Actinopteri; order Labriformes; family Labridae; genus Symphodus; species Symphodus melops. The sequence continues at coordinate 14,167,878 of NC_136702.1, read as the reverse complement.
GTTGTCATTTTTCAGTTTCTGATGAGTTATTATATTCTTGCGTTTTTTTGTCAACTTCTCAGAATTTACGTTTTGACCAACAATTGAGCTTTGATTTTTTTTTTTATTCTATCTGAATACATGAGTATTTGAGCTAATGAGTAAATGAGTTTTTAGCAGCAAAACTGCTGCCAAGCTCTATCTCTAAGTGAAATGTAATAAATGGACATACATGTAGGAGTCCATTTATTTTTCTGTCAGCATCAATGAGATTAATCCTTTCCTTTGATGCATACACTAAAACGAAGTACAGGGTACAGAAGACTTTGCCAGTTGAATTCAAGGCAAATAAACAGAGCAAAATTGTTGAAATACGAAGCAGATTATTTGTAATACCAGAAACCACAAGACCATGGATTGTGAGTGAAACAAATGTGACTGATTGTTGAGTCAGTCATGGTTGTCATTCTTCTGCTTCATGTTTTTGCCAAAGACAAACATCATTGTGTCATATGAAGACGTGTATTGTAAAGAAATGACATCATTGTTACTCTGGAAGAAAGTCCTCCAGATAAAGCATTCCCTTTGGCTGCATTAATTATCTGTTTGTCTCAACTGGGACTTTTTCCCTGTAGTCATAGCAAAATGTAATGGAGTGCTAAATTAACTACTGTAGGGGACCTATGCTGTTAATTAATCACACATCTGGTATAGGGGAGGTGTGTCTTTATGTTAGATGGTGAGAAACATGCCTTCCTTATGGTAGATAACATTTAGAATAGCACTTTTCCTTAAACATATTCCATATTTTAAAGCCACAGAGCCACAAAGAAATGCCTATAATAGGTCTACTTTGCATGATTGCCTTCAGAATAAAGAGAGGGGGGGGTGATTTCACTCTGTCCTTTGGGAACATCCTACCTTTTGCCTCAATACAGGAAAAATAAAAAGGTTGGATATTCCAAATAAACTAAGAGTCGCAGTCTCACAGCTGCCGTCCAGACTGAAGATCTGTAGCACAAAACAAGCCCACACTAGTCATTAAAGTGACTGCAGCACTGGAAGTATGGATCCTAAAGACTTAAGATCGTCATTATTTCTTTGTTTTTAGGGAGTTGTTCATCTTCAGAGAGTCAGGATTTTAAAAACAAATCTCTTTAAAGCTTGGACTGTAAAAACCTCTTTAAAAATGTGGATGTTCCATGTTTCAGTATCACTTTAGATTGGTTGCTTTGAAGCCTCTTGTTAATATTTTTCAGTTTGTTGTCACACACTGAAGTTGCAGTTCAGACTGTTTTTTTGAGATAAATAGAAAAGATTTAGGTATTTGTTCGCAAAAAGTGCCACTGACATTGTATATAGTGTATATAGACATGTTATTGTGTTGATGTGTATGGTGAGGGACTGTTTTGATCTGCCCAAGGGGGGCAGGCCGGACAAGTTTGGGAATCACTTTCACTGTCGACCATTGCAGAATTGTTCAGCTTTACCTTCTTCAACATCCTAACATTTAAAGAAAGGAAATACAGATTTTTAAAGGACCATGTGTTTAATTTGTTTCGTGTTGCTGCTGTTCTCTCTGTTTAAGACTGATTGATAGGCACAGATTGATTGTGATTATCGGCTACATTTACCTTCTTTAACATTTTGTTCTCCTGGTATAGGGTAATGCGATTGTATTTAGCTCAAACCTTCAGGCTGTCCATGTGCCTGTCAGTCAGCTGTGGTGTATCGCTCATGTGTGAGTGTGTGCTGTGAAACGGTGCTGCTGCACTCATTTACATATATGAACCCTGAGAGGGTATGACTACATGAATTACCGAACCATGTCAATGCCTATATAACTCACCAAGTTGAAAACATTCAGGTTATTCCAGGTTTTAGGTTTATGAAGAAACTGAGTTGATAGTATGTTGAAGGAAGAGGTGTTGTCTACTGTAATGATATCATGGGGAAATGTTTTCTCTCTCTTTCTTTCTCTCTCTCTCTCTCTCTCTCTCTCTCTCTCTCTCTCTCTCTCTCTCTCTCTCTCTCTCTCTCTCTCTCTCTCTCTCTCTCTCTCTCTCTCTCTCTCTCTCTTTCTCACTCTCCATTTGTCTCCCTGACTCTCTCTCGCTCTCCTTCTGCCATGTTCCCAGTGATGTAAGACTCCCGAGTCAACAGTTAAATCTCAGTAAATGTCTACCTCTGTGCTGCTGGGGTAAATTTACCCCAGTCCTTTGTGGCCTTTCATTCAGTATAATACCAAAGCAGCCTTTAAGTACTTCACTGCAACTAATCAGGCAGCAGGTTAGCAGGATTATTAGTAGAACATTCATTAACATATGGATCATTTCTATGAAAATGACTGTTTTGGAATGGGATCTGCCAGAACAAAGAAAGAGTGGACAGCAATTTTTAAATTAATACGAGAAAAAATGAGGATAAAGGCAACTATAATAAATCTGTGATTGCATCATCACGAGGACTTTTGTGTCGCCAGATAATGTATCAGATCAAGAGCCATTAAAACGAATGAGAGAAATCAGATTAGACATGAAAGTTTCACCGCAAGACTAGATCTGAGAGACCCGAAATCACAGTTTAAAAGCTGGTTGTAATTGTCCCATGTGATTTATTATTTAACGCCTTTGTTTCACTCGTCTGCACTAAAACTCAAACTTGAGAGACAGAATGAGACAGTTCCGAGGAAAACACAACACCCCGGAGCAACAGGATGAGACAGAGCAGGAAGGAAGGGAGCTAGGTCGAGGGACACACACACATAGACACACACACACACACACACACACACACACACACACACACACACACACACACACACACACACACACACCACACACACACACACACACACACACACACACAGGAAAGGAAGAGATGTGACATGTGATGGAGAGGAAACATGCCAGGTGGAGTTGGAGGGAGGTGATAGATGTAAAGATAGAAATGTAGAGGGAGCTGGAGGTGTTGAGGAGAGTGAGAAAACATGAGAGTATAGACACTGCTGCCATCTTGTATCTGGAATTTGATTGGTTAATAACAAAAGCTAGATCTCCCATCACCTTTGTTGACAATACAAGTGTGTGTGTGTGTGTGTGTGTGTGTGTGTGTGTGTGTGTGTGTGTGTGTGTGTGTGTGTGTGTGTGTGTGTGTGTGTGTGTGTGTGTGTGTGTGTGTGTGTGTGTGTGTGTGTGTGTGTGTGTGTGTGTGTGTGTGTGTGTGTGTGTGTGTGTGAGTGAATCGGTGCACCACTGAAGGAACTGTGTGAAGAACTGACATCATGGTGGAAGAATCTACATTTTTTCAACAAGTAGTCTGAGGGGAGCCTCAGGGAGGATCCTCAGTTTGTGTTCCCTTTGACTTCAGTGCTCATGAATGTGTCTGTTTGATTTCAGTACTGTGTGTGCGTGTTTGTGTGTGTGATAGAGAATAATTGTGTTTTTCATATTTTTGTCATCTATCTGTACTCTTATCTACAAAGTTAAGTTTCTTTCCAAGTTAAATACAAACAGTGTCATTTTTGTTACTGTTTTAATGTCCTTAATTTTGTCCTTTATTTTTTTATCTTTGTTTTGGCACTTGTGTTTTCTATTCCAATATAGCTCTTGTAAAATAAATTAACGTTCTTCACTCAGCCACACTACAGTGCACTGCAGTTACATTTTACATGTGATTACAATAATATAAGCCTGAAGAGATCAGTGTTCTTGTTGAATCCACACTCATCTGTTATCCTTCTCTGCGAGACAAGGCTGGACAGCAGAGTGAGTTTTATCCACCTCGACCTTATCTGAGTATGAACATGTCACCTTCACTAATGTCTCACTTGCTCTCTGGCCTTTTGCAGAGCGCGAGCGTATAAAAGCCCACCTTTGTAAAGGTTTATGTGGACTTAAACTAGATTGTGTGATGAAGAAGCAATCTGCAAACTGCGGTGTTATTTGAATAGGTTCGCAGGATATAAACCCTGCCCACTTTGCTGATGCAGTTCTTAATATTACCTACTTCATACACACATCCAGCGCTGTCTAAAACTGGAAGTTTAAAAGATAAAAGGAAACAGCAGCCAATTATATGAGGCACGTCACACTTTAACCACTTTTAAAGTATTGAAAGAAAAAAGCGAATCACAGCTCACGTTTTCTTTCTTTCTTTTTTTTTTTTTAAACTAATGGATAGTTTCCTCCTGACAGGAAGAGGTTAATAAAAGAGTAATTAGCACTCGTGATGTATTATGCATCATTAATGCACATCCACCCATTCGGTGAGCTGCTTAGCATGTTCAGAGTTGCTGCATGCTGGATCTCAGCAGGCATTGGGTTATAAAGGTCACACTATACAGAGGGGTTTTTATTATGAATCTCCTTCTTTGGACCCATTCTGCAAACATTTGATGTCATATTCTTTAGATACATTAAACCATTTGATTGCATCGGGTGTATTTATGTCCAAATCCTTGATCTCACTGTGGCTTGTATTTTGTTTTCCTCTCCGTAGATCCTTTAAGCTCTTTAGATCTGTGATTGTGATTGACACACTTAGTGCTCTTAACAACCGCTGACACGCCTCAGCAACCATCTGTCACTCAAGGCCCCCCTGTCGCCACAGTAACAACGATCTAAAATAGGGGAGGGAACCAATAGAAAGGGCACATCCATGACAACCTGTCACCCGTGGCAACCTCACCTGCCCCCTGCACCTCTTTTCTCCCTTCATTGCACATTCTCCTCCATCACGCTGTCACATTGGCTGAATTTAGACTGTTGGAAAATCAAATCAGACCTAAAGCCTGGAGATGATAATACAGCCCTTTTAAAATCTCTCTCTCTCTCTCACACACACACACACACACACACACGCATGCAAACACACATTTAAACTTTCTAGCTGTGAATAATCGAGTCACTTCGCAAGCGTGGCTTGTGTGAGGGCAGTGACTTGAACCAAAGTGAGCAGCTTCAGAAGAGAGCAGCTTCGTTCGGGAGGCAACGTGGGATCTGTGGGTACTAATGGTTGAGGAGACTTACAAGGTTGTCCTTGTTGTCCACCTCTTCCCGTTTCACCTCCGACCCCCAACCACTGAACTCTGTTGTGTTGAGGTCAAGAGTCAGAAAGAGTTTGGCAGCAACAACGATCCCAAATTTGTCAGGCACGTAGGATGGTTGTTGGAGAAAATGAAGGAATGCAACAATAATCACATAATCAAATATCAAGTTGTCAACACATCAGCCTCACAAAAACACGTTTAAATGTACTAACATATCAGTCCTCTCAGAGAGGGATGTAGCTTCATTGGAATGATTCATATTTGAACTGAATTAGCTTATTTTACGACTATAATCCCCAATTTTGTTAATCCTCATTAACATCTCAAAAGCCGGGTTTAGGCTCGACGACAGTGGTTGGTGAGCGCATCTTATGTACATAGTCTTAAGTCAGCCCAGGTTTGAATTCGACCTGTGGCTCCTTTTTCCGCGTGTCAAGACCCTCCCTCTCTCTCTCTCTCTCTCTCTCTCTCTCTCTCTCTCGCTCTCTCTCGCTCTCCTTGATTTCCGACTCTATCGAATGTCCTGTCTCTATAGACAAAAGCATAAAAAGCCCCAAAATACAATTGTTGACCATTTATTTGATTGGAATGTACTTCATTTAAAAAAAATGGTATTGTAGATTTGTTGTAAGCATCTTACAGCAATAAATGCATCTTGCATTAATAAATGGAAATTTTAAAAAAGTGACAATACTTTACATATACGTTATTTATTTTGCTTGTGAAGCAGAATTCTATCACACATTTTCTTGAAATGTATTGAATAATATCATCCATGATGAATTACTTTGCCGTGTAGAAAATGAGTCATTCAAAGTCTCAGCATCGTCTTTTTGACATTTGCACGTCCCATGATGATCACAACAGTGCCTTATTGCCGTAGATGAGTTATTCTGAGCTGTATCGCAGGAGTGTTATTTCATCCATGTCATCATTATGTCACCTTCCCTTGTTATTTTATTGAATCAAGTACTGTCTGCTTTGAATAGAGACCTCCGAGATAGAAACGAAAAAACAGACGTCAAAATGACATGTTCTGAGTTTCAAACAGCTGCTTGTTTCGGATAAACGCTGCAGATAATGCATTGATGAATGTCACCCCAGGGCTTGCACATATTGTTAAATATGCACATATATGTTAAGAATGTATCAACAAAAAAAAAGAAGAAGCTTGCTGCGGGATGAACTGAACCCGCTGACAACATTGAGGTGTGATATCACATTTCAATGTTTGTTGCATCATCTAATCTGCTGCAGGATTTATTCTATGATGTAGGCCTATAGCTTATTGTGATCAATTAATTATCTGTGTTTTTGTCTGTAAATGTTCCAACAATTCTGATTCCAGTTAAAGCATCGCGCCTCTTTGTTACAGTGGTTGCTGTCTTGTAGTTTTAAGTGGGCTGTATATAATAAGTTACAATAATTTAAGATGTAAAAAAAGATTTTGTCCCTAAACATGTTGACTAATTCTTCTCTTCTCTTCTTTTTCCTGATATTTCCTGCATCTGACCTTTTGATACTCCATCAGGTAAGTCAATGATCCATCTCACGACTCCACTGGCACTGAACAGCTTGCATACTTCACATGCTCTGCTGTATGTGTGTGTGTGTGTGTGTGTGTGTGTGTGTGTGTGTGTGTGTTTAAATTATTCTGTACATCCACACACTTTCTCTCACAGCTCAGATGGAAAGGAGTCTGATGAATATGCATGCCATCCTGAGTTGTCTGTGTTCGAGCTTGCCGTCATTACTCCTACCCGTCTCGCGCACGTTTCCCTTCTTCTGTCGCCGCCTCTCTCTCCGTCCATCACTCAGTCAAATACCCTCGATGCAGCAGCCTGCCAGCAAGTCATGAAAGTACATTGTGAATGATTTTTCACAGAGAATATTCGATGTGAAGATGAAAGTTTGTATGACGTTGTACTAAAGTGTAAGAACAGACTGAAGAGAAGCGTGCGTGTGTGTGTGTGTGTGTGTGTGTGTGTGCGTGAACAATTGTAATTCATGTTGACAGATTGCCTCAGCTGTAGAAGAGCTGAACATCTAGTCTGTGTTACTTCATGAGCACAGTTATGTGAAAATATACTTTGAAAATATACTTTGTTCATTACTGTAATAAAGATGATGTAAGGGCAGGCTTTCACTACTGAACAGGCGTTGACATTATTCTGTAATCTGAGCACAATTCATCCTGCACCACTCCTAGAATCCCTCAGCTAGCGTCAGACAATGATACAGCCTCTTGGAGTGATGGACAAATTTCTCAGGGCTTCCAGCTATATGAATAAGAATTGAGAGATTTCTGGGACAAGACTTCCTTTTTGTTGTTCCTTATAACTATTTACAGTGACAAGCTCCTTGAGATGTGTGAATTGAGTTTGAATTGTGAGAGGACCTCTATACCCTGGATTGTTAGCTGACTCTTAAGCAAATGTCTGTAAATAGAGGTGGGGGGAGCGAAGTCAAGACGGTAGCAAATGCGTTTAAAGCACTGTCTTCTATGCTTTATATTTCACTTGCTTCTCCTCACACAGACCTGCATAAAGCCAACTCACACTGAAAGTGTCAGGAACAATTCAACTCAACTACAAACCAGATGTTTGATAACAACATTAAGAGGGATCAACACAATAAATGTGTGTATCTATATTTATATCGATCCCCTCAGATTGAACATAAATTGAAGACAGATATCGGCAAATATATTGGTCTCTCATTTTTACTCTCGTTTATATCGATATCTGTTTTCAGCCCTTACCCAGTTTAACAGAGAGGCAGTTTAAGAGGATGTACAAAAACCCAATGCTATGTTACTCATGTATGCCAGCCATGAAACACACATTCTTGCACACATACAGCTGGTGAAAAAGTACAACTATAGCTGTCCTTCACTTTATTATCCAGCCAAGAAAAATACATATACGACTTAATTAACATGAATACATTCAGCCATCCTAACAAACAAGTCACCTTGTTATAACAACACCTTGTTATATGTTCATCATCTAACGAGCACATTCCTGTGATAGCTCACAGGATGCCTACCCAGAGGACGAGCCTGTTGGTTTTTCTTGAAAATTTGGAAGATTAAGAGAGAAAAATGAGGACAGAACAGGGAGGGGCGGTTAATTCGAAGTAACGACCTGAAGTAAAGGAAGAGAGAGAAGAGACATCGAAGAGGAGGAGGAAGAAGAAGAAGGAGGAGGAGGGACTGATGTGGAGGTGAAGACAAGGTTGAGATGAATGAACTCCTGCTGGCTAGACTTACACGTGTGTGCATTTGTCTGTGTGTGTCAGTGCGACTGAGTTTATACACAGTGAATAGTGTTGTGTTTCTCGTCTTCCTGCTTCTCAGAAACTGTGTGCGTGCGTGCGCGTGTCCACTTCACTTGAGGTGTGTGTTATAGCATGAATTATAGATGGAAAGTGAATCAATAGCGTTCTGAATTACTGCCAGACAACTTGGGTGTGTTTGTGTGGGTTTGAGTTTGTGTTTGGTGTGTGTGAATGCACTGATGTTTGCATGATGTGGTGGCATGTTGACAGACAGTAATTTGTTGTTTTACATTTTTTATGTTGAAAGGAAAACAGAACATTATTGTTTTCTGATGCGTCCACTACAACTCAGAGAAGTGTATTTTTGGTAATGGAATATGACCCTTTTCTTCCACTTTACCTTAAATTATTGAATAAATTGACACCTCCTTAAGAAACAGGTAATAGCTTTCTATGAGTGCATGAATGTGAGTGTGTGTGTTTGTCTTATAGTTGACTTTCTGCTCTGATAAAACAGCCCAGCAAGATAAAATGCCGCTCTCTCAGAGCGGAGTGCAAAAAGACCTCTGCAGATTTACTATGCTATTACCACACGCACATACACAAACTCTCTCTCACACACTCTCCTTGAGGAGAAAAGTTGTAATAGCCTGCTGCCCCTCCAAGGACGGGTGAGCTGGAGAAGAGTGAGAGGAGTAATCACAGTTAAAGAGAGAGAAAGTGTGTGTATGTGTGTCTGCAGGGAGGGGAATAGATGGACTGCAGGGGACAGAAAGTAGTCTGGTGCGGGAAAAATGGATGGGGATGTGAACCGAGTGGAACATCCTGTCCCGTCTCACATCCTTCACACATACACCCGCATGCACGCAGCGGCTCGTTGTGGGAATGTTAGTGTTGCTGAGCCGTAGAGTTGACAGATGATTGAATCCAGAATACGGAGTGTGCTCCAGCACTCCATTCACTTCCTTTAATTCCTAATTTCCTTCAAAGCACACTTAACCTGGTGCTCCTTCGCTTCCTCTATCCACTATGCAAATATTGTCTTTGAAGTGAAACCTCAGAAATTTTAAGAGGTAGGCTCGGTGTTCTCTCGACTGGAAGGTCGGGGGTTCGATCCTCAAATCCTTTCGCGACATGTCGGATGTGTCCCTGGGCAAGACACTTAACCCCACGCTGGTGGCAGCAGCTGATGGACTCTTTTCACACAGTAGCACCGGCTGCCATCAGTGTGTGAATGGAGAGGTTTGACCTGCCATGTGAAAGTGCTTTAAGTAACCAAAGTCGATTTACCGTTTTTTTTATTACAATTTAAACATCTTTCGACCATTTTTCATGGCCCGTTTTTTAAAAAACAATAGAAGAATCGACAAGCTAACAGAAAGTACTACTAGTCAGGTTTACAGTATGTTGCACTCTTTGGATGTATTGTGCTTAAGTTAGCTTTTATTTTATTTTTGTACATTCATTAAATAGTTGTGTAAACCAACAATTATTGAAATGAATGAATTTGTTGCCTCATCGTTAAATCAAAATGTTTAACAGCACCCATGTCCTCATTCACACATATAAAGTCTGTCACTGTTATTAAACTTATAAAAACAGACTTGTCATGTCTTTGAACCAAGCATATTTTGTCAGCAGTGTGAATTCACTCGCCGTGTGAGCTCCATTTTCAGTCTGAGATTCGAGTCTTAAAAGCGTCCTCTGGGAACGGATGGAGATCAGCAGCTGTAACAGCAAATCAGCATCAGACGATGACTAGAAAGAGCTGCGATGTTCTTTGACATCCGCGCCTCTCATCTCTCAAACTGCATGGACATGTAGTTAAAAAGAAGCACAACCTTTAGGATGGAGAAGTGCTTTGCAAAATAGCCAGTCGGTCAAAGTTTGATTGAATCTCTATTAAAGTATCTTCTGCGCCCACAGACAATGACCCAGGCCAAGGAAACCTGTTGAGCTGAAGGCCCTTTCATTACCTGGAATCCTTTATGATTGGCTTGGCCCAATACACATTAATTTCGAGTACACCAGTGCACAGTTTAAGATAGCAGAGAAAGAGAAGCTCATGACATCATGCTCAGGCTGACCTCTGAAGCTTTTGTAATTCATTGTCATCCATCATTCAGCATTTACGTAGCAGTCTTTCTAAAAGATTTAAGCATGTCCAGAGTTCACTTTATACACAGACAGAAATGATTCACCTCTTCAGCAGTTGCTGTTAGACAATTAAACGATTGTTCTGGCTCTTCCACTGTAGTTCTTCTTGGGGTTTTTATTCTTCATGTGTTGGGTTGTAGCTGTTGGCTAGGATTTGTCATGTTTTTACTTTGTACAGTGAAGTAAACACAGTGTATAAGTGTGTTTGCTTTTTGGCCTGACACAGCTCCAGCTTTTAGCCTGTCATTAGGTTGTGTTACAAGCTAGCACTGGCTACACATATAAATACTTCAAGAAGCTTGCCCTAACCTGAAGTGTGAAAGAAAGGTCAAGATGACAGTGACAGAAAGGACTGGTTCTCACGACAAGAAAACACAAGGTTAGGTCAGTTCACCTACGGTAACTTAGTCAGAGATTGCTTCTTCTGTTGAACCTTTATAGCCTTCCAACATATTGGCCATATTACTGATAGTGTTCATTTAAAATTGTTTAAACAAATATAAATATACAGTATTAGAAACAAGCCCTCTTGTTGTCATATGTTGAACTTCGCTCAATATTAACTTGTCATCTTTGGACCTGTCAAAATAGCCCTCCAGTGGTATACAGTAATTGTCACAGAAGCCATGTAGGAAATAACCTATGATATGTGTAAAGCGGTGCAGGTTTTGCACTCTTGGTACAGTGTGTTTATCTGGTTCACTGCAGCAGCTTCATCCACCGTCAAATCCATGTTTCCTCTCCCCTGAGAAGCAGTGCCAGTGATGAGACAGCTGTAGGTGTCAGACGCTTGTTAGGGCAGCAAGCTCCACTGACTTCTTACCCCACTGGAGGTATTCGAGCTCTGTCTGCCAATTCAAAGCAGAAGTATTTGATAATCAAGTCATTCCTACTTGTTATAGTTTGTTTGATTTTCTTTCAGAAATCATTTGTTCTTAAATAACCAAACAGAGGATATTGCTTTTAAAACATAACGGGGTACAACAAACATTCACGGATACCATTTAAAGGAAAACTTTTCTTTGAACTTTGAGAAAGAGTCTTTGCTTGAGGTGTGATGGGCTGCCATTTAATGGATTTTCTCTTATTGGTCACACCACTGCCACACCACAAAACAATAAATCCTCAATCTCCTCTAGTATAGCCTTAACCCCCATCAACAATCACCTTCATTTTACACTTCACAAGGTTTCCCCTTTTAGATTCAGTGTTCACCATTCTCCCCAGCAAATAATTAAGTATACTTAAGCACACATACATTTTTGTTTGTACAGCAGCTGTTTTTCAACTACCGTAAATTCCGGACTATTGAGCGCACCTGGATATAAGCCGCACTGGCTAAAAATAAGTAAATAAATGTATTTGTACATATATAAGCCGCACTTGATTATAAGCCGCAGGTGTCCACGCTATAACAAGAGCTATTTACACAGAAAGACGTGACATAAAAACATTGTTTTAACTTTTAATTACCGTAAATACGTACTACCGGTAACATCCGCAAATACGAAGCCTAGTGGAAATCCTTTATCAAACAGTGTCTGTAACACCATTCACTGACTCAGAATGACTTCATTACTCACTTCCTCAGTCTCTGTTGTCGCTGTCAGTGTCATCTTAACGTGCAGCAGCTCTGTTAGCTTCTTTGACAGCCAGGTCGATCGCCTTTAACTTGAAAGCTGCATCATATGTATTTCTCCGTGTGTTTTCCATGATGAGGGTGCGTGCATGAAGCGCAAAATGACTGATATTAAGATCCGATGTGACGAGGACAAATGTTTTTGCGGCACAAGCTCATTGTCCCGCAAGAAAAATCCATAAATAAGCCGCATCCTTGTAAAAGCTGCAGTGTTCAAACCGTGACCAAAAAGTAGCGGCTTATAGTCCGGAATTTACGGTATGTGTTGTTACAGTATATACCTGTACGTGTGCAGATGGTCAAGAAATCGGTTTCAGCAAAGCAGGTTTATTTTTTTTATGCTTAAACTGTCTGTGCAGTCTTCCTAAATTCTGGTAGAGCCTCCTGCTCTTGTGACCTTAGAAATTGAGGCTATATATGCGGTAGTTCATACAGGACACAGTAGTCATACGCCCCAGCTGTAATTAGTTGACAGCCAGCTGATAGAATCATGACTGCCAATCACAACACGTACTCCAAAACAGTTCAAATCAAGGCGCTCCATTTAAAAACAGCTTCTGTCTCAATGATCTCTGCTGCATGAATACTGCCTGCACACACACACACACACACACACACACACACACACACACACACACACACACACACAGTGTGTCAGCTGTCCCAGGCAGCATCCTTCAAGCAGAGCCTTCAATGCCAAGCAAACTATACAGGATGTCCTGTAAGTTTTTCCAATAAAAAGGTGACATTTATGATGATGGTGTTCCTGGCTGAACCTTAGGCAGTGTGAGGTTCAGTGAAGAATGAAACGGGCAGAAAGCAACTTTTGTCAAGTGTGACAACATGTGAAATTGTCTCGTATTTTGGTAAATGTTAAGGAAATAGCGATGGTTTTGCATTCATGTTAATTGTAATCGAGTGGCTTCCCCAAATCTGTCAACACTTAAGGATTAGCAAAGTATGCACAATTAGTCCTCAGTTCATCCCGTACACACAGACAACAGTCAGACTTGATAAGAGGGTGCCATGGTAGTGTGTCCGAAAAAATCAGCTCGTTAGTTTGTTGTCAAATATCAGTGCAGCTTCAACAGCCTGCTTTATTTTTTAAGCATTTATTTGAAATATCTTGATTTTCAAACCTGATTGTAATACACTGTAATAAATCCTTTCTTTGGCAGAGACTCTTAAACAATATTGTGGAGTTTCTTTTTTAAGTAAAATAAGGGGAATAAATCAACACATAAAAGCTCAGGGGCCCACAGGGGACATGCAGCTACTACAGAAAATCACATGGGGAACATTATTAACTTTTCCCAAAGTGCAGCACAGCACCAGCAATCGTCTGAGTCGGGGAGGTTGTTTCTAAGTTAGATTAATGCCTTGGTAAAATGCTATGGTTAAAACATTGCTGCTATTTGTGCTTGTGCAGTCGACATGACTTTCAAGCATGATTTTCTAAAAGAAGAAAAAACGCATATTGGTTCTATAACAGAAACATTAAAACATACACAAGTGTGCATGTACCACATGTGTAAATAGGTCTGGAGAGAACAGTTAACTGCAAAGACAAATAACCTCTCCACAGCTTCTGCTTTGTTGATAACAGCGTTTCTCTATTTTGTCACCCTAACTCAGTTAAGTGCTGTTTAGTCCTAAGTATATGCTAAAGGCTATTTCATCATCAAATTACAAGAAAAAATAAAAAATAATAGTCCAAAATATGTCAAGGCGGAACAGACGGATGTTTAAAAATAGAAATGTTCTCCTGGGTATCATGTTTCCTCTGACAGTGCATAACATAGATGTGTGTCGGAAGTGGCAAATTTATTATCTCAAACTTGTGTGACATACAGTCATTCTGTCTTAAAAGTTTCATATGTAAGATATTTGCAGGATTAAATGGTAAAATGTAAAATAGTTAAATTTGTGCACGCAATGCGATTTACCAAGCCAGGCAAAAAAACACCTTTGAAAGGAACGTTATTTTTTGATTTTGCTTCAATCATTGTTAATCATTGAGAAACACCATGATTAAATATAGCTGAACATTCACAGCCTCTGCATTCTAAAGAATTGCAACATTGACATTTATGCCTTTTTATTTCCCTCTTGTCGCCAACATTACATTTAAACTGGGCATTTCCTTTTTCTAGGGATGCACGTCTCTGCAGTGCTCTCCTTTTGCAAAGGCATTTATGTCTGATCAGAAACAGTGATGCGCCTGAGCGTCGTGCTACAGCTCGCACCTCCTGCACAATGTGTAACAGTTCATTTCAAAAAATGAAGGGAAGAAAAAAGAGGCACTTTTAAGTGCCTTGGTTTTCTGATAAGCCAAATGTTATTTTTGTTATATTCAGATTTATCTGCTTTAACTCGAAAATACTGTTCGTTCATTTGCCTCTCCCACTAATACCCATTTTGCGCTTGCATCCGTCTTGCTTTTAAATCCAAACTCTCTGTGATGTAAACCAGTACTAGAACACGCAAGAGCTTGACTTATATACGACCGCCTCCACAAGGTTTGCACCTGTCATCATTCACACAAATATTCTTCATAGATCACCCACAAAAACGCTCACAAACCAAATGTGCAATATTTTGGAGCGAACACGCAATTTAGTACTCTTTAATTGGGATCTTAGTAAATCAGACCCTAGGTGTCAGATTAACATATTGCTCCTTTAAGGCTGTGGCTGAATCTCTACACTTTTTGACTAGCAAACACACTGTCATAATAAGTCTACTTTGGTGTCATTATTGGTAAGTGTATGCAGGCTTATAAAAGCAGACAGGTTGAATATTCATGGCAATTTTTGGCTAAATGCAACGAACATTAACAATGTTTAATTGTTAATGCTGCACATCTGTAGCTATGTGTGTTTTATGGATTATTGTTTCTTATTGCAGTAACTTTAGTTTTGTACAAATGAAAGCCTTTGAATTTCACAAACCCTTTTTTTTTTGCCAATGAACTCTTCATTTATTGCATTTCTGGTTCATTTCCATAAATCAAACAATGGTAGGATGCATACATTGATGGAATAGTGGTTTACATGAAGCACAACACGAAAAAGCTTCTTCAAAGACAATACTAATTCGGATACATATTTTAATGTTTCTAGTTCTTATTGTAGCCTTAGGTCATTTTGCAGAGAGTAACACAGTGTTCCTATGAGGAATGAAGAATGAATGAAGTTTTTCCTTTTTCTATTTCTGGTCTAAGAGTTATAAACAGGATGTTGTAAACAGGATGTGAAGATTAAGAAAAGTTGAAAGTAAATGAACGTGTGTGTGTGTGTGTGTGTGTGTGTGTGTGTGTGTGTGTGTGTGTGTGTGTGTGTGTGTGTGTGTGTGTGTGTGTGTGTGTGTGTGTGTGTGTGTGTGTGTGTGTGTGTGTGTGTGTGTGTGTGTGTGTGTGTGTGTGTGTGTGTGTGTGTGTGTGTGTGTGTGTGTGTGTGTGTGTGTGTGTGTGTGTGTGTGTGTGTGTGAGAGAGAGAGAGAGAGAGAGAGAGGGATAGAGAGAGAGAAAAGGCCTTGTTGATTGGACCATTCAGTCCCATGTTGGACAACTCACCTCCCATACCTCATGGCTCAGCAGACACACATAAAGACACACACTCACACGCACACACATACGCACACACACACATCCACGCACATACACTGACAGATCTGAACAGATGGGAGTCTCAGCGGTGGTTGATGGAGGGACCAGTGTATCACACACACATCCCCTGCCCTTGGGACACACACACACAATACACACACAATCCTTCTGTCCTTTAGATAAATCCACACACACTAATTTCTGCAACACAGGGATAAGAGACCCTTTAGAGTGTGTGTGTGCGTGTGTGTGTGTGTGTGTGTTTAAGATTTTTTTTACATCTTTATTTAGTGCAGAGAGCAGTGGATAGGGGTAGGAAATCAGGGATATACATTGAGCAATAACATGGCAAACCACCTCTGGTAGGGTCATGCATCATAACCAGCGCCACATCTTATGTAGGGGTTTTTTCCTCATTATTTCTCCCTGAAACGTACAGCACTAAACTTTTTCACACATCAGATGCAACAACCCCACTTCTTTTTCCCCTTTCACATATTTTCACTCTCTCCACACATGAAATAACTGCTGTAAAAAGATTAATTTCTTTTCTCATTTTGGTGGCAGCACAGTGGGCGCACATCAGTGATTTTAAAAAAGTTCATAGCAACAAAGAACAGTGGTCAGAGTAGTTTTCTGGTTTCAGGGGTGAATAAAAAACGTCTTCACCAGCCTCCTATAATATCAAATCTCTGTCTACATGAATCCTCCACCTAATTTCATCAGTTATTTACCCAGAGGAGTAAGTCAAGTATCATCCTGACAACATGACATCCTGGGTTTAGTTTCAGGCTTTTTAAGATTCTTGTTCATCTCATTTTCTGTTCTTGGAACAGTCTCCAAGGATGTCATTTAAACTTTCAGTAAAATCTAAAATCATATATGGGGATTTTCTTTTAGCCTGCTCTTTAATGAATAACAATATTCAGAATTAAAGTGACTAAAAAGACGAAAGAGTATTGGGAATGGTATTCCTGAAGGAGGATGTGAATTTGAACCTCAGCCCCCACTTGGAGAACTATGGCCTCCATACATGGGGCATGCACACTGGACTACTAACCACTGGGTGACAGGCACCCAAGTAAATCTTGATCTTTGCAACCATGTGTGACCAGTATCTGATCACGTTTGTGTTTCAATACTCTCATTTCAAGTGTCAAAGAAGTGTTACCTGCTCCTCTTACTAGAGTGAAGTTGTGTCCTATTCAAACATGGTTCCAGAGAGTCCACTTGCATTTATGGTAAAGGGGTCTTTATAGAGCCGCAAAGACAGGAGGAAATTTTTTATAATGCCACACTCACTCAAGTAGCAGTAAGAGTTAAAATAAAAAGGAAGTAAAGGGAAAGAGTGAACACAAACTGAGATCATTAGAAGGGAATGGCTACTGCTATTGTTATTCTAGCAATGCTTTTGTACTGACCGTCAAGGTCTGAGTCTTATTTTTTTATTCGACACTCTGCTCTCTTCCCACTTTACTCATGTAGCATGTAGACCTTGAAGAACATTGTTGCTATGTTCTTGTCTTGTTGTTAGAAAGTCACATGCAAATGAGAAAATGAAATGAAGTAGACTGATGAGCTGTTTACATTATGATGTAATTGGCTGCGATGGATTGTGTAATATCAAAACATGTCCTCACACAACGTTCAATCGGTTATCCAATGGAATAAGTGCTACAATTCAAGGTCAAACAACATAATTGGCCAGGTGTTTAGATTCAGGTGGGAGCTTTTCACTTTTAAAGAAAGCCTCCTTCATGCAGCCTGACCCTCCTGCCCCAGGCTCAGTGAAGGGAGACCGTAGTCTGCCCTGAGTTTTAGCTAGTGCCCTCTGTGCTCCGAACATCAAGCAGTAAACCCCGCAGTTTGATGATAAGGCCCTACAGCTGCCTCGAGGAGGTCACCCCAGACTTTTGGCCCTGGGGAAACAAAGCTGGGAAAAAGAAGGGACAGACAAGTAAGATGTCTAAAATAGTTCTAAAATAGGGGAAAATCACAGGAAGGTGAGACAGGATATGAGGTAGAAGGAAGAGAAAGGTGGGGGCACTGGTGAGACTGAAAACTGAGCAAGATTTTGTTGTGATTCTCCAACCATTTACCACACTTGCCCTCCTTTTAACCTTATGTAAACAGAATACTGAATGCATGTTAAGGAGGAAGCGTAAGATAACAGGAAGTGTTGTGGAATAATGTAATCAGGCAGGCTGAAAAAATGTTGATACTGAATGTGTTAGTTACATTTTCACACACAACCTTTTTTTTTTAAGCTACAATGTCTTGCAGAAGAATATTGGGGCATATGCTGGCCTTTTTCTTCTGTAGGTTTACCGATACAGAATCTGTTCATTCCTCTTGATAGGTTTGTTTGATGGACTTGTCGTGGCACAAAGGGAACACATCAAAGACACGCATCATTTTTGCTCTCTTCACAACTCCACCATTTTATCCTACTTTTTGGGTTTTCTTCTCAAGGTTGCAGTTGTAAATTTCTCCCAGGTGGAAGTGTAGTTGTAGAGGAATCTAGCTGTAGTGTAACTGTTGCTGTAGTGACCCTGTAAGCTTCCCAGTCTTTGCAGAACCTTAGCCTGTGACTGAAAGCTCTGTGAGTTGCTGACACACTCTTTTTAGATATGAGGGGATGTCAGATGTCTTTTTTTCTTTTGCAAGCCTTAACTTCTTTTTTTTATGTCTTCTCGTGTATGGAGGGCCTTAGAGCAGCAGGAATGTTTTCACTTTATTGTCATTTAACTGGAACGTTGTTTTTTTTTTTTTCCCCTCAGTTATCCGAAGTGCTTTTGTTAGCCAAACCTAACACCATATCTGTGGTGTCAGCTGCTTTACTTTGTTTGGCAAATAACTACCCTTTGTAGAAAAAATTCATTCACAGACAATGTTGCCTTTGATATATATAGTTGTCTTTCATTTCTTGAAGCAGTGTAGTTCTTGAAACAAATTAGTTGCCTTTATTAGGAAGAAACATTAATGCTATTGATGGAACTTCAGACCATACAGTCACAAGTTTGTGTTTCCTTCGTATATCCAGCTGCTGTATACTTCTAATTCCCTTCCACTCCTTCTCATTCAGTTCCATTTATTTTTGCATTGTGTTTCTCTTTTGTTTTCTTCTGTCATACACTCGTCTTTATTTTATCTATGGTACACAAACAGCTCAGGACGAGTGAGAACATCCAAGCAGAACGCTTCTGAATCCAGTGGTTCAAAGACTTTTGTGTGCAAGGCTGTTGTTCAACTTTAAGTCTTAAAGTTAAAAAGTAGTTTGTTTGTTTTTACAGTCTGTGCAAAGCCTTTCATTTCATGGCAATGCTCTGTGCAAAGTTAGGTAATGGCTTTCTGCGTTTGTTTTTTGAGGCATGACTTCACAGAGCTCTGACCTCAATCCCAAAACCTTTGGAATGAATTGGGACAAAGACTAAGGATTTAGCCTTGGCCCAGCATCAGTCATTTATGTGGTTGAGTGTAAGAAAGTCCCTGAAACCAGGTGTCAAAATCTCATGAAAAAGCTTTAAAAACAAGAGTTTTGACTGTAGAAGTTGTAGTAGCACCGATGGCTGTTATAATTAATTCATCCATCCAGAGAGCAGATCCATTCCAATTTGTGTATCCATACATCTGGAAGTAAAAGGCGGCTTTACATGTCCTGTCCCTGTTGAAAAGGACAGATAATTACCGGTATGTGTAATATGACAAATCTTTTTTTTATTTGTTGTCACATGTGCATGTTTGATTGGACAGCTCAACCCTTGAGCCACTGAAGACAGTTTGTCTCAACTTGAGTTAATAATGTGATTGTGTTGGTTTAACTTGTTGTATGTACTAGCTTGTATATACATTAGTTGTTGTCACTCAAAGTACATAACTCAAAGACTTAAGCCTAAAGAGATCTATTCATATGGCTGAGTGTAAGTGAAAAAAACAATAATTCCTTGAATTTTTGCGAGCTACTTACAGTGTGAGCCACTTTGTCAGAAAACATATATCCAACAAGCCTTTGCATTTTCACCTGTTACATTTAAGCTTTCTGATTGTTGTCTGGACTTCTGATCTAATTTCTCCCATGAATAACCTGTATGATCTGGGGCTCTGGTTGCCTAGTGGTTAGTGCGTGACATCCATGTACAGACATTTTAGTCTTCCAAGCCGGAGGTCCAGGTTTTAATCTGACCTGTGGCACCTTAGTCATGTCATTCCCTATTCTCTCTTTACCCTATTTCTGACTTGGTCCACCGTTTTATCTTTAAATAAAGGCCAAAAATAAACCTTAAAAGAACCCGACAGATCAAAGAACAGTGTTTTAATAGGGAGTATTTTCAGGAGGTTATCACAGTAAGAATGGAAATGCTGGTCAATGAAAAAGTTTGAGAATTAGTCACTGCCATATTTATTTTATCTAAGTGTATGTGTCTGTGTGTGTTTCCTGAGGTTGCGTCATCACTGATTTCCGTTCAGTCAGACAGTATAGCCCCAGGCTGTTCTCTTCAATGGTGTGTCTGGGGAGAATCAGTTTGTTCGATAGTGAAACAGTGTGTGACTTTGTGTGTATGTGTGTAATTGTGAATATTTCTGTGGAAAAAAGAAGATGTTTTTCTTTCACGCTTTCCTCTGTTTGTTTACCTGGCACTTCTTTATAGTGTCTGTCTCCTTCAGGATCATGTTCCGTATGTTGACTTTGTGTTGAAAACATGAGTGTTTGCTTGGGTGAGTTTTGTGAAGAATGGGGATATTTGTCTCCCTGGTTGTTTAGATATTTACTGTAGCAGTTTGACACAATATTTTGGGTGTTATATAGAAATATTCCATTCCAGTCCAATCTTACCACATTTGTTATAAATCACTTTTTTATGTCATTTCATCTTGATGGACGCCATTCTTTTCTGAGTTATTCTCTTACTGTTTATTCTCTTGTCATCTAGATTTTGTGTGTATTTTACATTTAAGTTCTTAGGAACGTTTTTCACTTGCTGTTGAGCGGTAGAGTTGGTAGTCTGGAAGCATTAATCGTACTGTTGGACAGTTTGGTCACTTTCTGTTGCAACCTCTATCATCAGTGTGTGAAGGTGAATGGAATGTTTGAATGTTACATGAGTGTGAAGTGTTCTGAACCGTCAGGAGACTAGAAGTCTGTCTCGTACCAATTCCGGTTAGCTGTAGCTAGCTAGAGCTCATTAAGTTACCATTAGCTCAATGAGTTGGTAAAAGAGATTGTCTTGTCTCTAGCTCTGCTATTACACAGAGGAGCTGCATGATGTAGACATTAATAACCTACGACTTTATTGACTAAAGCAAATAGTTGTGACCTGTTAGAGATGATATAAAGAAATACAGCATTATTCAAATTGTGAGTTAGTTACTGATCCAATGAAATGTAGATTCTTGTCTGTTGTTCTAACTTAGCCCTGTTTAATGTTGAGTTTTCACACAAACCCGATGTAAGGATGGAATAAGCAGTGTTAGCATTAGCTTAAACTCTGGTACCATAATATCTGCCACACATGGGGGGAAAGCAGGAAAAATAGTTGCCAGTCATAAACCAACCTTTTTTAATACGACACCATAAACACAAAAGACCAATGTTAGCTTGAAATCTGATACTCTGGCCTTTACATTTTGGAAGTAATCATGGGTTAATACTGTAGGTATCAGCTGTTAGCCTATTGGTAATGTTAGCTCAAATGAATACTTGAATTCCTTTGCTGTTTTTGGAAAGGCATATTCCTACAGTCCCTTCCACGCTGATGAGGTATAAGCACAAAGATTGACAGGTCATCTGTACATTATTACAGTCAGTAGCCTAATCTCTGTTTGGGAGATATGGGAGGTTTAGCGAAAGGTCAGTGAACATTGATTAATACCTTGTTTTTAAAAGATCTTTAGCATAAATCTAGTTCAATGCAACCTTTTTATCAGTACAGAAATATGTTTGTGAAGGGTAAATGTTTCACTGTGTGTCTGTCTTTAACATGTGATAAGCAAGACCTGACTTTGATGATATTCCAGGGAGTCGTGCATCACACAGCTCTGGCATTTCCAAAATTACTGTTTGGCCCAAGGTGGGAGCAGCAATTACCCAGCAAACATTTTAATAACCAGCCATATCTCACAGACTGCTGGGGGGGAATAAAATGAAACTAAGAGCACATATCCAACTATCCAAGCTCTACAAATTTGTCTCCAGGGCCAACAGTTTGCAACATATTGGATTTTATACTGTTTTGAGTTGCTTCAGAACCAGTTTGCCCTCTAGCCTTTTTTTGTGTGTGAATAAAATTAAATTACTGAACACTGCAGGAGTCACTGACACATTTGAACCTTCCTTAAAAAATGGGGCACCACAAATGAAAAAAATGAAAAGCAATGGAATTTATCATATTGTTACATAAGAGACTTCAAACTAGTTCATTCCACAAAAGCCACACTTCTAGCTCCTTAGGAAGAATATAATGAACTGCAGTTCAACGTAAACAAGTAAGGTTGTCAACCAAGGTTTGCGTGGTGCAGATAATTTCAACACAGTGAAACTGCTACTTGACAGCAATGCTTTTAATCCTCTTCAGTGGTTCCAAAATGCACTTAATGCGGCTCTGTTCAAGATGTCTGTCACCTAACCTTTTATGTTAATGACTGTGTGGGGCTGTAATATAGGAGAACATCCAATTTAGACAGACTTTTTTTCTGGTGCATGGTAAGATAAAAAGCAGGCAATGTTTTACTGTGATCTGCTTTTAGGAAGCAACCGGTTTAAACTGCAGAGCAAAATTCCGGCTGTAACAGTTTTTGAGGTCTCTGAATGTGTTGACCTTTGTGCTTGATTCAACAAATACAGGTCAGGTTTTCAGTTATTCATTTTTTTCCTTCTCAGATCATTTCATTTGAGGATTTGAGGAGACCAGGGGAGGCACACATTGAGAGACAAATTGAGAAACTTTGTTGTTGTTCTTGTTAACCCTTTCTTTTTTGTTGTTTTTAATCTTTTCATCCATTAATGTCATCTTCATTGTCAACTACTATACCCCTTACCATTCACTCCTCATTCTAAGCGATTTAGATTTATCAGATGGATTAAGATTCCTCCAAAATCTGTGTTCACTTCAGATTTGTTTGACAAAAATATAAAAGGGGCGCTTCATGGCCTTCTGTTTATATAGTGTGTACTATTAGCCTGTAGTCCTTCAGTGGTCCTGGTTCAACTCTGACCCTTGGTACTTCATAGCTACCTCACTTCATACCCACTTCCTTTTCTCTATCTGCTGTGAATAAAGGCTTTAAACAAATCTTAGAAAATAAGGTTGCTTGAGCAGTGTATTGAACATTACTGTTTTTTTGTATAAATGTCAATGTGTGTTTGTTTTTCAGAACATTCCAGCACTGCCTTGTGGTAAAGCCCTTTACTCATACGAAGGAAAAGAACCAGGAGATCTCCAGTTTTCTAAGGGTGACATCATCATCCTGCGACGCAAAGTGGATGACAACTGGTACCACGGCGAGCTCAACGGCTGCCACGGATTCTTGCCCGCCAGTTACATCCAGCTGCTGCGTCCCCTGAGCCAAACTCCGCCTCAGGGAAAAGCACTGTATGACTTTGAGGTCAAAGATAAAGACCAGGATAAAGACTGTTTGGCCTTCAGCAAGGTAACAAAACACACAAAGACATGTGCTGAACACACACAAACTCACTTTAGGACACAATTGTTCCATGTCAGACAACAACTCTGGTGAAATCAAATACGGATGAACAGATCGGAAGGATGATTGTACAACAACATCAGCACAGAAGTCAAAGAGAACACTTTATCTGTGTTGTAAAACCAGGCTGCTTCTTTGGAGGCCAGTAATAATTTATCACCACTGACTCCACTCTTCAGACTGGTTCTCCAAATGTAAACCACAGCAACTTCAAACAGGAAAAGTACATAGTCTGCATACCCAATAGAACAGTTTTCTCCTTTTAGTTTCTTCTGCTTCTTTTCTTTAAACACGCCGCTGTCTACTATTCCGTGCTGCTACGATTGTTTAACCTTGCCTTAAGGAAAGTCACTTCTTAAAGCAGGGTTAGAAATTCTTCATACGTACAGTGTAATGCCTCTTCTCACTGTAAGAAAACATTCATCTCTATGTTGATATAGTTTTATTAGTTCAAACGTGGAGTACATTATCTCGGCCTATATGCTGCACCGCTACCTTGTTCTTCAAATATGAGAAACATATGTGATGTGACAGTTTTCATTATTGCCAAAAAATTAAAGAATGCAGTTACTCACAACTCAATACTTGTGTTTGTTACATGTCGCCTTTTTAATACAAAATGCCTCCTAAAAGCATTTTATTTTATTATTTTATTATCATCCTGAGGGGAGGTGGCAGTGAGCTTGGGCTTAATTTGAAAATGGTTATTGTGAGACCTTAAACCTCATACCAATCATCCAATTTATAAAATGTGCGCATGCCGAGAGAGTTTGTTTACGTACAGTTATTTTTCTTATTTTTGTCATACATTCAGATGTTTTTTACCAAAAATGCTCATATCCGATAACCATGAATTTGTGATTAAGTTCACAGCCCAGGGTGCCTGCTGATGTGCTGACCCTGGATATGAAAGCATGTTTCACTGACTCTGGTTGTTTGTTCAAGATTTCTCTGGTGGGAATTCTGAAATCAAAGTACCGTAAACATAATGACTCTCCTTTAAGTGCAGTCAAAGCGCAACCTTCACCTATACATCTTAATGGGTCCTTGTGTTTCCTAGTGAGAAAGATGGCAACCAAGACCCAAAGATGTTATGTTAAATATTATTTGGTCTTGTCATGAAAATTAAGTAGAGTCCGGCTGGGTTGTGGGTCTTGAATGTGGGCAGCTTCTGCTCCTCTTTACCAAGGTTGCTCTTTCATTAGTGAAGTGTCATGCTGCTTTTACTGCCAGTGTTACCCTCACTTTGGAACTATTAAAGATGGTCACGTTCAGTATTAGAATAAATTATCCATGCTCCAAATGTTCTCAAGTAGCTGACTGACCCGGATGGCATTTGGTTTTTTCAAAGTTAATTCAAAAACACAAACTTTGGTTGGTTGGTTGTTCTATGAGCTGTGATAGATTGATGGATGACAGAGTTGTTGACATCTCCAAATCATCCCCTTACGTCAAAGTGTCAGCAGAATTATGCTTTGGAGAGGATGGAAACAGAAAGATAAAGACAGACGGGAGTATCCAGGATGGGCTTTATGTTAACAGTGATTTGTATTCCGTGTACTGTTCGGTTCTTCAAAGCTTATCATTTTGTTCCTGCTGCTACACAGACTCATTTGTACGACGACTGAACACTCGACACATTGTCTCACTCTACACTCTGAGTGTTTCCGTGGAGAGAAAGATTATTAAATTACAGAACATTGTACCCTTCACTGTAGGTGTTTGCCTCGTAGTCGTAGTCATACACTAATACCATGCTCTACATCCAGAATAAAAGACTATGAGGAGATGTTCACGGTTCACGTTATTTTCCATTTTTTTAGGGCTAAACTTATCAAAAAAATAAAGATTCCAGCCTACACAAAGCCATACACTCATGGAAACTCATGCCCCCTGTGGTGTGCTCTATGCGTGTTGTCATGCAGAACCAGTGTGTGTGATATTGTTTTCTCAGTGTGAGAGGTAATTACTCAGTATGACTAATACATAGTCATTTCCCACCATTATCGCTGCCGTCCCTAATGGTCTTACTAAGACCTTTGTGTTCTTATAAGGAGCAGAAGAACAGAGGGAAAGTGCCTCTTAGTGAAATCTGTGGGTGGATGTAGTGAACAAGGACATACCATGGTTAGATGAGTGTTCACTATAATACTGAGAAAACAATATGTCCCCCAAGAAGTCCTTGGAAATGTAATCTTCATGCTCATTTATGTCTTGCTTGTACGTTTACACCTCACACCAACAGTTTTCAAACAGTTGTTTTTTTTTAACATAAAGGGACAATATGTAAGGTATTTCCTGAATGGAATGACAAAATGATCTTCCTGTGCCTTAAGAAAAAAAAAATGAAGAAAACATGCAATGTTGAAGTGCTGGCTTCTCTAACAACAAAGCAGCAGATGCATGTCCTCCTTCTAACTCTCGATTCCAGTGGGAAATGTTTGGTTTTTGTTTTGACCAGAGAAGTAGGCAGCACAGCCGTATTGCCCCTCTCCTTCCAGCTTGACAGGCAAACGATAAACCAACAGGTGTTGAAGCAATGAATGCGGACAAGCGAACTGGTTAAGATGTATCCGATTCTACCCGACCGAAAAAGCCTCAGTATTTATTTTAATGAGCAAAGTGAACAGAAATGTTGTCAAACTAGGAAAAATATTGTTGATGTTTTCGAAAGAAGGAGGTAAGAACACAGAAAGGATTCAATACGGCTGGAGAGCTGATTAAACACTAAAGCTTCAGTGTCCGCGTCATCAAAACCTGTGTACACTTCAACTCGAGGGAGAAGGGGGCGAGGGGAGACGGAGACATTCTCCAATGTTTTGAATTTGGACTGCAGTATCGATTTTAAATGTTAGGTGTCAGTTGACATTTTGGTCCTTCAGCATAGATCAAAACTGCCATAAATAGTACTAGTAATTTGCTTTCCTCGCACAAAGTTGCATATACATCCATGCAGTTTTATTTCTCAATTTACAATATCTGAAAGCTCCAGCACTGTTTCCAAAAAAAAAAAAAAAAAAAACTCTGAAAAACAAGCGTTCAATAAATCAATAGCTTGTTGTTCAGACTCATATTTATTCATCCACCCCTTTATTTTTAAAATCACACCAAATTGGATACGTAGGGATGCAAAAGCACGATTATCTGGACACACATAGTAAACATAGTAAACTGTGTGCAGGTTTGGGTGTTAAGTGTGTCGTCTCACTCCTTTCTTCTCTCTCTCTCTCTCTCTCTCCAGGATGAGGTCCTGACAGTAATCAGGCGAGTGGATGAAAACTGGGCAGAAGGCATGTTGGGAGACAAGATTGGCATCTTCCCCATTCTCTATGTGGAGGTAGACACATCACACACACACACACACACACACACACACACACACAAACACCTACACAAACACACACACACTCACAAAACACTTTTAGATAGCTATAGAAAGAGCTGATTAAACAAAAGCAATGTTGCAGCAGGACACATGTATTACATCAAGGCATTGATCATACTGTGACTGTTTAATAGAGGAGGCTGAAAACATTCCCTGTTGGACCAAAAACAACTTCAGCTAACGTTTTCTCATCTTGTAGGATAATCAGTCTACTTCCTACAATGTAGAAACACACACTTGTAATGCACAATGAACAGATAACTTTGATGAAACTGAATGCCTATTTGGTAAAACAAATCGAGCAGCAGTAAACTCTATTTATCAGCCCCAACACTTCACTCAGATTCACATTCAGTGACTTTCCAGCCTCCTTTTATAACCTTCTTACACCTGTGTTTTACAGCTACCTGACTTTGGGATTAAAGTTTATCCATGGATTACATATTGACAGTGAATTGCTATCAAGTATCAGCAAATATTGTTGCTATCAAACGTGGTGAGAGAAATTAAATCTGGCTTAGAAATACATCTTTCATTGGAAATGCTGTTTGAAGCGTAGCTGTGGTGAAGATTTCTTTATTTCTCCCTGCAAAAGGATAAAACCCCAACACCCAAAGTATTTGACATTCTTTCATCATGCCATGCCTGTCAAGAGTTAAGTGTAGTTTACTTTTATCCTTGTTCAACTGTTCAAAAAAAATAAAAAATCATGCACAATTTGCTCTGGATCATATTTAGTGCTAATCTATTGGTAGAAACATAAATGATGTGTCCTGCCTCAGTACTCACTGTTGTTAAGGCTTCTCTTTCTCTCCCCGTCACCAGCATTTTTTTTGCACCGGATCTCTAGTGGCCTCTTCCAGAATAAATGATGAAACCTTCAAAACTGACAGGAGGTTCAGTTAAACTGGAAGCACTGCGATATAAGTGTGTTTGTCAGGACAATAAGGCTCTTATCCAGTGTATTGTGCATTCACAAAGTGTAGCATGGAGAAATCCATTAAGGTTGAGATTAGAGAGACAGAGATACTAATGGAATGACTCATCCCTCATGCTGCTTTTCAACATTGTATTTCTTTTCATCTGCATGCATTGATACCTGTATCTGCACACATTTAACATCACTGTTCTTTTTTATTTTTTTCCATCTTAAAACCCACTCTCATTTTCTTTGAGGTTGGACCTTTTCTGAGTTTGCATGCTCGTGTATGCAGTTATTACCCTGAAAATGATCAGTTTGACCTCACTCCTCTCTTTATTGTCCATGATTTAGGCTCAGACTGAAACAGTCATGACAAATACACACATACACACACACACACACACACACACACACACACACACACACACACAGGGGTTCCCATTAGATTGAGATGCATTAATCATTTAGAGCTTGCCATCATTGAGACACAGCAGGGGTAAAAGATAAGTCTTGTGCGGGTTGTGTGTGTGTGTGTGTGTGTGTGTGTGTGTGTGTGTGTGTGTGTGTGTGTGTGTGTGTGTGTGTGTGTGTGTGTGTGTGTGTGTGTGTGTGTGTGTGTGTGTGTGTGTGTGTGTGTGTGTGTGTGTGTGTGTGTGTGTGTGTGTCTGTGTCTGTGTCTGTGTCTGTGTCTGTGTGCGCGTGTGTGTGTCATGTGGGCTCAATAAGAAGGCTCCAGCTGGACTTCTGCAGATCTGAGTGTTCATACTGTAGAGTGTGTCTGTGCAGAAAACTACGTGTTTTAATATTTGTTTATCAGGAGGAATGGATTGGTGGTGAGGGATTTGCAGTTGATAGAAAACATAGTTTTGCTCGGGCCACATATTTTTGTCCAAGCTGAACTTGTGGATCCAAGCCTGGCACAAACCTGCCAACTGTTCTATTTTCTCTTCTTTTCTTTTTTTAAGTAAGTTGTTTGAGTATTTTGTCTTTATTAGATAAGAGCTGAAGAGAGACAGGAAATGTTTGGAGGAGAGAGTAGGGGATGACATGCAGCAAAGAGGCAGCATCAGAGGATTTGAGCATACAGACCTACAGTAGCAGTGAACTCATAGCCTCTGTACATCGGGGCGCACGACATAACCGCTCGGACACCGTGTTGGTGTTACTGTGTTCTGCAGTTTTCTCTCAGATTTGAGTCTTACCATTGATGATTGTCCTGTTATTGTCCGAATAAGTTCATGAACTCGTAGTTAAGTTCATCTGCTCCTCTGTTCATCTGTAAACTATAACTGTACATATCCAACCACGGTGGTTTATCTGGAGTTGTAATGGAAGGACAGAATAGTCTGCTGTGTTTGGCTTCAGCTCTGTCGTCCCCACGTCAATGGTTCTTGCTGCAATTGCTAAAGTTCGCTGCTACTGCTGCTATCAGGACTAGCTAGAATGCCCATAGTAAATAAACACAGCTTATCATAAGTATTCACTGGCTGAATTAGCCATGTGCTTTATAGCACAGATAAACAAACCGCAGCACGACAGGAAGTAGTGTGGCACATAAAGAAAGGAGATAAATGTGTTTTTACACTTTATGTCTGCCAAAATAACCATGGCACATCCCAATGAGTATTCCAAAGTGAAATGTTGACTGTATATTGTTCAGTCTATTTGACCAAACCCAAACAGAACCAAGACATCATTTCTACATTCATGCTCAAAACCAGCCCAAACCATCATGTTCCGACAGGCTCAATCATTGAAAAAGACAAACGAGTGAAAGCAAACATTTGTACTATCTCACTTTTGCCCTAAAAAAAAAACATCGGGGTCACAATGGAGTGCTAGTGGATGGAGTTACAGGCTGGTTCTTTTTTACCCAGTGCATTTGTCACTATTAATAAATCCCTTATCAAAAGAAACAAATCTCAGTTCTGAGCCATTTTGTGGTCCAAGGATAACACAAAGAGAGGATGTTGAGTTGCCCAGGATGAAAACTCCACACACAACTTCAGTACAGCAGTGAAGTGGAATCAAGCCTGTTATATTCGTGCAATCTTTGTATTTGTGTAAGTCAGGGGTGGGCGACCCAGGGGCTTGATGTGAGGATTTTATGTGGATTTTTTCAAAATCAATATCTTGATGAATTGTGTTTTGCTGGACTCACATACACCTGAACTGGATAACAATGACCTCTGTGTTACTTTTTTTGTGGTGAGAAGGTTGGATTGTTCGTAGCAGTTAAGGTGGAGCTAAGGTTACCTTTTTGAGCAGATGTGAGGACAATTCATGCAAATAGGAGGGAGATGTGGACAGCTTTATGATGGATTTTGGGTGCTGCAATATGACCTCTGCCGAGGACATCTTTCTTTCTTCTCTCTGTTATCTCACTGTCTCTACAGCAAGGGAAAGTTTTCACACACCTCACCTGCTTCTGGTTAACGTGTGTGTGTATATGTGGGTGTGTGTGTGTGTGTGTGTGTGTGTGTGTGTGCGTGTGTGCGTGTGTGCGTGTGTGTGTGCGTGTGTGTGTGCATGAGCATGCATGTATCTTGCTGGCTTATCATTTTCGCAGTGCAGATGTCAGCTCATCAGCTTGTGTCTCACTGTTACCTAGAGAGACCTGCCTCCGAACCCCTCTGTGTCCAAAAGGTGCGGAGCTCGGCGAGTACAGTTAGCTCAACACATAATAGATGACCTTGGAGATTTCATTCAGCCAAAAGCACCAAGTGAAGAATTGTCTCTATCAACATCCTATCTCTTTCTTTCCCTCTAAATCTGCACAAACACACTCACTCGTATTCCCTTATCTCCCTCACTGCAGCATGACCAGGCCTCTGTAGTAGTGGTAGAGACACTGAAACAGGAGACGTGGTGTCAGGATGAGTGTGTGTGTGTGTGTGTGTGTGTGTGTGTGTGCGTGTGCATCGGAAAAAGTTATGATTGGTTGCAATTTACTTAGTTTTGAGTTTGTTACCTCGCTGACCTTATGAAGGTGTGTGTGTTTGTATGCGTGTGTGTGTGCTTGTGTGTTTGAGTTTTCCGCCTCTTGAGAGCAAACTGAGTTATATCCGCAGCATCAATCCATCATGCTTATTAGCATATGATTTGGCTTTGATTAGCATATCTATTAATATGGAAATGAAACATCACCAACACTGAGCCCAGACGGGTTTGCCCTGTACACTCGCTCTCTCGCTCTCGCTCTCTCTGTCTCTCTCTCTCTCTCTCTCTGTCTCTCTCTGTCTCTCTCTCTCTCTCTCTCTCTCTCTCTCTCTCTCTCTCTCTCTCTCTCTCTCTCTCTCTCTCTCTCTCTCTCTCTCTCTCTCTCTCTCTCTCTCTGTCTCTCTCACAGACGCCACACACAAACAAAAACACATGAAAAAAAATGCTTGTCTATGTCTCCAGGGATTATTCAGGAGTTCTGAGGTTACATCAAGTAGACATGATTGCGATGTAAATGTGTCAGGGGCGGGGATAGAAGTGTGAGTCTTGTTTCATTTTGACCTCTGTGTGCAAGACTGTCTGTGTGTGTGTGTGTGTGTGTGTGTGTGTGTGTGTGTGTGTGTGTGTGTGTGTGTGTGTGTGTGTGTGTGTGTGTGTGTGTGTGTGTGTGTGTGTGTCTGTGTCTGTGTCTGTGTCTGTGTCTGTGTCTGTGTGTGTGTGTTTATGTGCTCATGCCTGAAGACAATATCTTGCAGATCCTACAAATAATGTCCATGCCAGAACTTTACATTGACTACTCAGTCATGTACTGGAGGTGTAATGTTTGGTTCTACACTGCAGAGTGCTGTGCAGAGAAAATGTTATCTATATATAGACCTCCACGGATGCAGGTGTTGAACAAAATACAGTCGCAAAGGAGAAATCTCTTTTCCACTTGTTTCTGTTAAGTATTTATCACACACAGCAGGATTATATCACTTTGAAAAAGTTTAATAGCCAACACATCTTCAATAGACGTTTGCCCCAACTACATGTTACCGGAGTCAAATGGCTAACAATATATATATTTTTTTTTTTAAAGATTTGTTTTTGGCCTTTTTGCCTTTATTGATAGACAGTGGATAGAGTTGGAAGGGGGGAGAGAGTGGGGAGAGACATGCGGGAAGGTGGCCACAGGCCGGACGCGAACCCGGGCCGCCCGCGCGAGGAGCGAGGCCTCGCAATATGGTACGCGCGCTGTCGCTGCCGCTGAGCTATCGGCGCCCCCAAACAATATTGTTTGAACTATTTATTTTAGCAATTCATTTGCATGTGACAGCTTTACTTTGTTCGAAGGTTTCACTGAAACACATTACAGCCACTTTACACAAACTACACCTGAACACAAACACCTCTAGAGGAATCGACATTTAGAACATAGATGAACATTTGAGAAACATAAGCCTTGAAAGCGTCCATATAAATACTGGTGAAGCAGCTGGTAGACAGTAGCCAGTAGTAGTAGTAGGAGATTGAAAAGCAGTGTGAGTGTCGGAGTATAGGCAGAATTAATGGCCAGCCCAGCGTGTGGTGACTGTATGGGTGGATGATTAGATAGCCCATGAGACGTGTGACAATCAGTCTTTTCCTGTGATTTCCGAATATATGGTGAAGCTCCCTAGCATTGCAACTTACTGCTTTTCTACCAAACTGTAAGATTCTCTCGTCCTTATAGCGTTGTTTTGTTCCTGCCTGATAAACAAACGTCAGCGCTAAAGAGCCTCGATGACACGTGGGATTACCGTGTGAAAAGACAGCCAGCAGCATTGACATGTGGCTTGCACCAGTACTAACTTTGTCGTTGTGTTGAGAAATGCTCAGTGTCTCAGAGCAGAAGCACAGAGAACACAGATGACCCCGTCAACACGTGAAGACAATGTCAAATCCATGCTGTTTGACAGCCCAGTTGAGGGATACATAATTGATGTCTTTTGCTTATAACTGTAAGTCTCACTCACATAAAGCTGTGTCAATGCTGGATTCAATCAGTTAAATGATTTATCTGAGGCAGGAGGACTTGAAAAGAGACGGCAAGAACTGACTGAAGGAATTAACTGTGAATTAATGAAACACTTAATGGGAAGAGGTGAAGTTCCATTCAGCAGAGCTTTGTTAAAGGACCAGACAAACTCTGCACCTTGCATTAAAACTGTCTGAATTATGACGTTTACAGAATGAGATGTTAAACCCTAAACCAGGTGTGAATTCTTCAGCATCTAAAAAAATAAAATAAAATAAATCACATCTGTAATGTCTTAAAAAAACAGAGCTTGACCCTTGGATACAAACAGCTGATTGTGTAAATAACTTAATTTAGAACAACTTAAATGACAAACAAACACTTCTTTGTAAAAAAAAAATATCAAGAGGAATACTCCTTTTTATTGTTAATAGAAAAAAGATAGAACTTTAAATTGTCCGAAGAATAAGCTGAAATGAAACTCAGGAAAGAAGGAATACTCTTGGAAGAGCTACAGGAGGTACTGTCGTTTGGGTAGGAAATGTGTGGGAGTGTTTGTGTGTTTGACACAGAGACAGTGAGAGTGTGTGTTACACTGAGCGGGTCTCTCTGGACCAGCTGTTATAAGTGATGATTGTTTTGCGGCTGGTTTGAAAAGCTGCCAACAAGAACAAGGGAGGAAAGGCCACATGAAACCCCTTCTTGTGCGTGTATGGAAGTCTTGTTATTAGAAATGAAATCTAACACGTGAACTCTTCCTCTTGTCTTTCATCCTCCTCTCTGCTTTCTCGACCATGCTTTCTTTTCTGTCTCTCCGCTCCTCTTAGTTAAATGAAACCGCCAAGCAGCTGATGGAGATCGACAAGCCCGCGTCAACTAACGCTCCGGGTCCCAGCTCCGAGCCAGCCCCATTGGGTCCTTGCTCCCCTGGCCCCTCCCCAAGCGCCTCCCCGTCCAATGGGAACGGCTCTGGCCATCGAAGAGGTGAAGGGAAGAAAAACGCAAAGAAGAGACATTCGTTCTCTGCGCTGTCTGTCAGTCAGAGAGCTGCCCAACTCAACAACCGACACAGCATGGAGATCTCCCACCCAGTCCTCATCAGCTCCTCGGACCCCAGAGCTGCTGCACGCATCCAGGTACATACACAAAAGTGCATATATACATGCTGCAATAAGTATGAAATCTCGCATTCAGATCCTTTGCTTTAGTAAAAATAAAAGAATGTTATTATAATTTATTGAGAAACTGATAGATGAAATACTGAAAATAAACAGAACCCGGTATAGATGCCAGTGTAGCCTTGTAATAAGTCCTCTAACACTGGCGTTCTCAACTGGTCTCCAGGCCCATCAACAACTCCAACATTATAGATATTTTTCAACCAATCAGATTTATTCATAAAAAATCGTGCCGTTTGGATCTCAGGCGGTTCAAAACATGTGACTGAACAATGAGACGGAACAAAACACACATGTAAAAAAAAAACTGCTTCACAGTCTTTTTGACACAATATTTTAGAGCTACATTTTGTGACCCACTTTTGGGTCCCGATCTACCAGTTTAGAAACGCTCTAATAGACCCCTTCCTCTTCTACAAGTGAGGGGTGCACAATTACATGTAAAGTAGAAGTGTGACAGGACTCGTTGTCAGGCGGCTCCTTTTGTAATTAAATGATTTGCTTGCATAGTGCCAACTCATAACAAGTGTTATCTGGAGACGCTTTACAGCAGAGAAGGTAAAAGACCTTACTCATTGTTAGGAAGATGGTATAGGTGGAGTTGGGATGAGATGCAGGAAGGATTTCTCCTTTGTATTCCTCGCGTTTCTGTTGTCCACACTTCCTTGCCGCTGAGGTGGAGGTCAGAGCAGGCTGTGCATTTATGATTGCAGAGCAGCTTTTTAGTGTCGGTTGTTGAAGTATAAAATGGTTTAAACGCTTCTTTCTGTCTTTCTATGTGAAGTTCAAATAGATGTATATTAGTCAAACCATACTTCACTGTGGACACTGTGGATTTTGTAATATTTTTATCTCCCAATGCCCCACTCTGACAGTTCATTGTAAATAAAGCCATTTCTCTTTTTGATAGCTGGAGACTGGAGACACATTGCTGTTAAGTTTATTGCCTCTGCTTGCATTCACACCTGGTTTCAATGTGTTTTGGAATAACACCCAGGATGCATATTGAAAAGGTGGAAGTGCTGCCGCCAACATATTGCAAGCAAT
Organism: Symphodus melops; assembly: GCF_947650265.1. Classification (NCBI taxonomy): domain Eukaryota; kingdom Metazoa; phylum Chordata; class Actinopteri; order Labriformes; family Labridae; genus Symphodus; species Symphodus melops. The sequence goes on along the minus strand of NC_136702.1, from coordinate 14,132,995 downwards.
GTTTCATCTTAAATGGAAAACTTGACTGTGTGTGTGTGTGCGTGTGCGTGTGCGTGTGCGTGTGCGTGTGCGTGTGCGTGTGTGTGTGTGTGTGTGTGTGTGTGTGTGTGTGTGTCTTTTTGTCTTTAGGATGCATCTCACCCGGGTCCCTCTCCCTCTTCGGCAGGGGTACTGGTGCCCCCTAAAGTGGCATCCATTACCTCTGAGCTGCTGGCCCATGCCAAGGTGCAGCTGCCACTCAACATGTGAGTATACATGTATCAGCTCACACACCTGAGACCTGGGTTTCTAGTCCCCTCTTCCACACACCTGTTCTGCTCTTCAACACATTAGATTTGTAGCTGAGATCCATCATGATTTCAAATCCCGCCTCCTGGCAGCGTCAAAAACGTTTCCTCTTTTGTGCCCAGAGTTATTGGCCATGTTCCACCACCTCTGCAACCACATTTACTCCTCCACCAGTCAAGGATGAAATTCCCCGAAGGAAAGAAAAATATAGTCACACACTGTTCGCTCAGTTGTGTGATGTTTACAAGCATGAAGCAGAACAGCCATACAGCTTTTACTCTTCTCTTTCTTTTTTTAAGTGCTGTGTGCATTCATAGAGATGAGCCTTGGGAAACAATGCATCACCATCAGTTGAACAACGTACAATCAGCATTTGATATATTTTGAATTTAGATCTTTCATTCTGACCATCGTTCCGCTTTTTAGGGATTTGTCTTTTATCGATGGAGGAAATAGTTTTCTGCATAATGTGGGTAAAGGCATCTGTCTGTCCCTATAGTCTGAACATTTTTCTCTACATAAATAAAATCAAAATAAGATTAAACAGGCTTTGGTTGTAAGCTTTGCGATTTGCTTTTCTACTTTAATAGTTTTTTAAATAGACTTAAAAAATAAACAACTGACACACAAACACAATGACAGTCTTGTAGAAATGTAACCTCACTTGTCAGATCCGGACGGCTGGTAAAATGCCAATCCTAAGAGAGACTGTTCTAAAAATGTACCTCCTAATTAATCTAGCCGGTAACTGCCAGAAAGATACAAGTGTCAAGGTGAGTGTGTCGTTGTGCCTTTTTACATCTAACTTGTGTGGACCGATTCATTTAAGACCTTGTAAGCGAGGACATTTTTGGAAAGAGGGGATATTCGGTCATCTTACTTCTTTCAAGGTTAGAATTAGAGTTATGGTTTAGGAAAGAGACTAGGGAATGTAATACGTCGGGGAGGTTTTGTGCACAACACATTTGTGTGCCGGTGTGTGTGCTTGTCAATGTGTGTGTGTGCTGTTTGCTAGTAACTGGTGTCTTGCCTGCAGGATGTAAGTGAAATACACCAACATTGTCAGCTTTAATAATATCACCTTACAAGGCGCACACATGCACACACTCACGTGCACACACACTAGACACTCACAAGCTGACACACATACACACTCAACAGACATGCACATATGTCCAGACTGGGTTTGTTCCACTGATGAGGTCGGACGTTTCCATCTTGACCTGGCAACTATTCCTGTTGCCATGGGGAGACGGGGAGACAGTCCCCCCACTGTTACCATGGCAACGTGGAGAGGCAGCACATATAGGGCTTGTTTATTCTGTGGTCTTATCGTCTTCTGTCTGCCACTACATACTACGAATGTCTCCCAGTGACAGCACCAGAAAGTCATTTATATGTTAACGCAGACACACTTTACAGCTATACATACAAAAACAGTGAGATTAACGGAACCGCTTCATGCATTTGTCATGCACCTGTAAGTAGGACATGTAGGTACACAGAGACATACTGACCCATTCAAGCTTTATCAATCAATCAAAGTTTATTTCTAGAGCACATTTAAAACAACCTTGGTTGACCAAAGTGCTGTACAGGCAGAAGTCACACTATAAAAAAAGACAATAAAAACAATTAAAATACAATAATTAGGAAAATGAAATAAAAAGATGTGAAAATGTGGCGTTCCAAAGAGAGGGAGCAGCCACAGCGAAGGCTCTGTCACCTCGGGTTTTCTGCCGGCACCTTGGAACATCAAGCAGCATCTGATTAGATGATCGCATCGCTCTGACAGGAGCATGGATAGCTTGGAAGCTAGCAATGGAAGCTTTGGGAATAGTTGTTCATATTGCCAGCAGAGCTTTGAATAATTGGTTTACTAGAAGAAAAGTATTCATGAATATCCACACTAATACTCCGAAAGGTGTTCATAAATACCACTTCACTGTATTGTGTAAGAGAATGGATGTCTGATAGCTTAGCTGCAAAGTAAAGGCAAACTAATTATTTAAGATTTTAATCGTATCTTTTACCTTTTTTGTCAACGCACTCTTCTTAATGATAATATCACTTAGTGCCGCCTTACTGCTCTCCTTGGCTGTCCTTACAATAAACCATACTAGCATGTTTTCCACCGTGCAAGGAAGCCGCAGTACCAAGAGAAGAGAACCCACGCTCACTGGCAAAACATGTAAACTTCACACAGAAACGTTTGAACAGAGATTCAAATCAGGAACCGTCTTGGTGTGAGGTGACTGCGCTGACCACTGCACCGCCGTGCATCCTTGAAAAACAAATACACCGTCACAAACAGAGTGTAGTGTGAAGCTCGTCTCTCGACACACAAAAATGTGAATTATTACTCTAGACAATCGACCAACAACACTCACATTTATAGCCTTCCTCCCACCTCGTTCCTGTTATATTTAAAGAGAAACTGACGTTAAGAAAGGCTATAACTGAAAATAGATGGCAGAAAGTTGGAGGACCGATCTCCGATAGAAACCACAATTTCTCTCTTTGAACCAACAAAGATCGTTTGTGGATCAAAATGCTGTTTGATGGACTAATAAAGGAGTCGTGGACCAAGGGCAGCATGTTTCCCTTGGTTCTCAGCACTGTACATCTCGAACTAACTTTTTGATGCGGAGTGGTCTGATGAGTTAATTTCTGCTCATTTCTGGGAGAGCGTCAGAGGAATGTTTCATGAATATTCTCACTCATTGTGTACCAAAGGAGTCATTTGTCTTGTGATTCAAAAGAGCAGTAATATTTGTTATTCCCTTCTCCCCTTTTAACTCTGACAGGAACTTTTTTTCTTCTTTTTCAGAGGATTAATTTGCTTATTTTTTATGCATTAGTTTACTTGTTCATGTATTTGCATTGTGCATTTCTAATTGCTTTGCTTCAACTTTTGTATAATGCATTCCAGAGTTAATCCACATCAGAAAGAAATGACACTTGAGCAGTCAACATTTCCTGCAGGCAAGAATTGATTTAATATTCAACTCCTTTTTTTGTTGTTGCCTGTCTCTTTGTTCCCCAGCTATCTGGCTCTATACGCCTACAAGCCCCAGAAGGCTGACGAGCTTGAACTAAGGAAAGGGGAGATGTATCGGGTGACAGAGAAGTGTCAAGACGGATGGTTCAAAGGCACCTCATTGAGAACTGCTGCCTCCGGGGTCTTTCCAGGAAACTACGTCACCCCGGTCTCCAGGTGAGCTCAGACTGAGGCACCAGGATACGTGTTAGAGTAGCTGTGATATTAGCTTCTTCGTAGCTTGATGAAACTTATGGTACTGTACATTGTTCGACTTTATATACCAAAGATCAAAAAGTGACAGAATCTCTCTCGAGAGACTATGCTTCAGGGGACCAAAACGTGATCGTTTTAACAAATGAGTTTTCGTCTGTAGCATAACTCATCTCTAACTGCTCCAGTTGTGCAGTAAATGTAAGAACTACAGCCTGGTGGTGAGAGGGATGATTACACGGCATGTTGGAACAAGTGAGTTCCTAAGCTGATTTCATAGCTGCTATTTCAAACCTTCGCTCCGCTTTTCATTCAGTGCAACCTATTTTGTCACATGAAGCCAGCAGTTCAATACATTCAGACTAAGGCTTCTCATTTGGTCCTCACTCAGGCAGTGATGGCTGTTTCACAATTGACGTTGTAATCTTTTGTGGTAACGTCCTGGCTCCAGCTCAACCTGAATGCACATCGGATGGAGAAGAGCAATTTTCGTTCTGTTTTTTCAGCGTGTGATTGCACGCACATTTCCATGCACTATAATGGTACGAGCAAGAAGCCGGGTTTTTTTTTGGTCTTAAGTTGGCAGAGGTTCAGGGTACTGCTTTTATCTTTGGCTGCAAAAACTGTCAAAATTACACTTTATCACACAAGAAAATCTACCAGGCATATTGAGAAGCCAGCACCAGGAAAAAAAAAAACAGAATTGTTCTCCACAAAGCAAAACAAAGACATGCTTTGATTGTTTAAATGAAGTCCCTTTTTTTTTTCTTTCATGAGATTTGTCAGAGAATAATTATGTGTTCAAAAAACTGGAAGGACGAAAAGCATTCTCCACAAAAAGACGACTGGGGATGCTAAATAAACCACATTTAAATGACAATGACTGCATTGTGGTAAAGTTGCAGGTATCATCTCCAGATGGAGCCATTCAGCATATCAAAGCATGTGAAGACGTAGTTAAAGCGATCTGACTTCAGAAGACTGTCAAAATGTTTGCCAGTCAGGACAATAGCCACCTTCTGTTGCTGCTAGGTTATTTATTAAACGTCTTTAATGCTCAGGCAGTAATGTGAAGCTTAACATACTCTTATGGACTTAAATTGCGGTGTTTGGCAAAATCCGGATTAAATCGTGGAGAGTGAAAAACGTAGTTGTCTGAGTAGTCGTAGATGCATCTGTGTAGCTATGAGCGCAGTGAGCTGCAGGGGTTCAGCTCATTTTGCCTGGGAGGCAGACGTGTATCCAGGGGACGTCCCGGGCAACATTTGAATTCAAATGTCTGAAATTTGGAGGAAAAAAAAAGACTGGCGCACATGTGAGTTTTTTAAAATGTAAAAAATAAGTGCAGGTGTTTTAAACTGTAATTACTTGTGATCAGTCACACATATCTTTATTTTGTGATTGACTGAAATCACTTTTTTTATTTTGAAAAGCGGTGCTGTTTTACTCACTGGATAGACGCACACAGTCATGCCATCGGACAAAGTCAGATGACGCACACACTAGCTATCTGCCTCCCTCAGATGAATTGACATTGAAAATCAGTCCTTTTTGGACTTTCGGCTTTTTTATTTTGATTTAGCAGAAACATGCAAAATAACACGGTTATTGTGTTTAACTTGAAGAACAGCAGATAGTGACTGTGAGTTATAGGGAATATGCACCCTATATTTTCTTTTCTAAAAGAACAGTCAGTTAAAACTGTCCCTGTATTTCTTTTGTTTGCAGACCAGCAAAGTGTATATCATTATTATCACTCTCATCATAATCATCATCATCATTATCTCTACAGTTACTTCTGGCAGCCTGAACTATGTTGTTCATAGCTGTTAAAACCACATGAAACAAAATAAAGTGAGTGGGCTGAAGTCATTTTTGCTGATTTGATTACACACATTATTCCTGTATATGGGATATAACGTTTGTTTTGACTGTTCAGCTAATCTGTATTCTGCTCCACCATGCAGACAAAGAAAAAGAAAGAAGAAAATTAAAGAGAGTATTATTATAATAGCAAGGCAAAGAAAAATAGGCATACATGAGGGAAATACAGATAATGGGAAGATGAAGAGCAAGATATGGATAAACGGATGAAAGGTGAGGCAAAAAAAGAAATGATCCAGGAGAAGAGTGTGCGCATAGGGTAAAATATTCAACATGATGGAGAAAGGACAGGTGAAGAGAGTGGGGAAAAAAAGACGGGGAAATATGTGAAGAAATTGAAAATAAAAGACGATTGAAAAAGACTTAGGTAGAGTGGGAGGGGGGAGAGAGAAACAGAGAAAGCAAAATAAAGAAAATGATACAAAGAGATGAGAAGGCTTCAAAAACAGCAGGTGTCCCTCTCTAGTGGATATGAATGGCCGCTTCACATTCTGCAGTTATGCAATTTGAGCAAGAGAGAGAGAGAGAGGAAGGCAGGATGGGCGAGTAATCAAATGAGAGGCAATTTGTTATTTTTACGCGAGCGCACTCTGTCCTCCTGCCCTTCTCTCTCTCTCTCTCTCTCTCTCTCTCCCTCTCTCCCTCTCTCCCTCTCTCCCCGCCTCACCCCTTTGTCTGCAGTGCAGCTTAGAAATTTCTCAAAATGATAATGAGAGGCTGCCAAAGATGCACACACACACACACACACACACACACTCACATTGTCAGTTATACGAACACAGACTGGAAAATGACATTTTCACATCATTCTCGTAAAAATGCAAGGGTTTAAATATTTTCATTCTGTATATTTATTTTTATAGGTTAAATGAAGACATGTATGACATTTTTTTTAAGAATCTTAAAAGAATTCTAGGAATGAAAAGTTCATTTATTCCCCTTAATAAATTAAATAAAGTAGCCAAAAAATGTTTTTGTAAGCGACTAAATGTTTTTGTGTTATTGAGTTCATCATAGAAGAAGTATCACGCATGTCTACTTTGTCTAAAAGAGAATCTAAAAAAAAGAGACAATCTGTGAATAGCATCCCTGTTTCCATAACTGCGCACACACACACACACACACACACACACACACACACAGGGAAAGCCATAACTCTGTATGTGTGTGACAGGAAAGTCAATGGGAAGCCATAAGAGTGTGAATACCGTTGAGTCAATAATGTTCAGCTCACTGTTCTGCCATTCAGCAGTCTGCAGACAAACTTGAGCAGCCTGAAGCTCCATATATGCTACACTGAGACACCGTGTCGCGCTGATCCACAGACCAGATAATAGCAGTGAAAATCACTCACTCTGACAGAAGATAATAGCACCATGTGTAGCTCCTGCTCTGCTATTATGGACTAAATGCTGACTTTTAAGACTTTGTACTAAGCAAGAGGACGAACCTACAACTACTCCACCAACATTTTGAGGCTTTACTCGGGGTTTTACTCGTGCTTTGAGCTTCATGGTAACATAAAGATGAAAACCAGATAAGAAGGTATAATTGTAGCCATGTTTACAAGCATACTTTAGTTTCTGAACATGCAATAGTGAAAGAGCGTAAACGCATCCAAAGGTTGATTAGAATGTAATACGTTGTAATATGAAGCTTTTTAAATTCTAAATTTGACCTGAAGACGGGACAAAATAAAAAGTCATGAAACTTATTACCATGGACAAAAGACTGACTTTACTAAATCTCATGGCAGTCTTTAGTCCTTCACTGGTTTTTATATGTCTGCTGTTGAAGACTTTGTGTTTTTCTTTAAGAAAGTGAAAATTAACAAATGTTATTGTATGATTTGACTTTTGATTACTCCTCTGTCCCCCGCAGGGCTCCCTTTGGAGTTAATTCATCTCGGGGCTCCTGTTTGTCCAGTCCGGTGGCTGGAGGAGGAGGAGGAGGAGGGGGAAGTGGCTGCAGTCAAGTGGGGAGTAAGATCCCCGACCCTTCATCCCCTGGTTCCCCGGGGCCTTCTTCGCCCCGTCCCTCCACGCCACTGATAAACTCAGCCAACTCTGTTAACTCCACCAGTCCTGCCTCCTCGCCGCAATCTGCCGCCGCCCAGCTGAAGAACTGCCTGCGCTCCAGTCAGCACACAGTTAACCAGGCACGCACCTCAATGCAGCTGGGTAAGCAGAAACACTCCTTCACGCACAATGTAAGCATAATGTGCTTTTACCATTAAGCATTTTACCTTGGATTCATTCATTAAACATTCAGGAAGGCCTCTTTTTGTTCCATTGTAAACAGTTTATTGATCACTACCAATCACATGTCCACTGATTATCATAAATTAGCATCATGGTACAGACCCACCTTACTTTGGAAAGTTCAAGATTTATAATCCTCTGACCAAAGAGGTACGCAAGAGATAATAAAAAAACGGTTTATCTGTGTTCCATTTCTCTTCAGAGAAATGTTGAACTACTTTAAAGGTAGTGGATATTTTAAGCATGTGCCGGTCTTTGGTCCTTTTCCAACTTCATGCTGCAATATCACACCCTGCAGCACACTGTTCACCAGACTACAGGCTTAAAGAAGCAGAGTCCACATCCTTTGGGACCATGCAGAATTTTAGCCTCATAGTCCCTGATTAAAGAATAATTGAATATTGATCCGTCATTAATTCCAGTAGCCTGTGCACCATGTAGAAAATGTGGTCGGTATCTACGCACAACTGCCTTTTTTTTAACTCCAGTTTCCTCAGTGTTGTTATTCATGTATAAAAAGGTATGAGAAGAATCAAATATATATAGAAAAAAAGTATACAAGAGAGAGACTAAGTTGATTAAAGAGAACGATAAGTTGGTCACATGCTGCACATGTGTGTGAGGATCTGATAGAGGCTACTTTAGGTAATTACACTAATGATGTGTGGCCATGAGAACTCACCCACAGCAGGTGGTCTAGTTTGTCATGAAGTACTGGATAAGGCAGAGGTAAGGGTCTCTATGCAGACACTGTTACTGGGAGAATTATTTCTATAAAAACTTTTTTTAGGTAACTTACTTGTAGTTAAAACAGTCGTAGTGGTACATAATATGCTGTTAACAGGTTTAACGACAGTAAGAGAAGCGCAGTGGTTGTAAGGTAATGTATTTTGGAACATGAGAAGAGAACTGTGTTCATATTTAGGGAGACATCATAAATTGACTTGATAACTTATATTATAAAATATATTTTTCCAAAATATATTTTGACGGGGGCGCCGATAGCTCAGCGGCAGCGACAGCGCGCGTACCATGTTGCGAGGATTCGGTCCTCGCGCGGGCGGCCCGGGTTCGCGTCCGGCCTGTGGCCACTTTCCCGCATGTCTCTCCCCACTCTCTCCCCATTTCCGACTCTATCCACTTTCCTATCAATAAAAAGGCAAAAAGGCCAAAAATAAATCTTAAAAAAAAAAAAAATATATATATATATATATATTTTGACTTCCATGATGTCTATTTTTAAACTTGAAGATCATTTGTGCAAACATCAAATATTCTCATGCCAATATACTATATTGAGTTTACTGGGTGATTAGAATTTCATGACTTGTGACTTGTTTGACCTGAGCATTGACTTGATTCTCATCACATTGACTTGCGACTTGCTTGAGATTGAAGGTTGAGTGAAACTTGAGAAATTATTTTGTTCCAACTGCTCAAACTCGAACAGTTGGGAGTTTCAATCTTCTGATTAAAAAAAACAGCTCATTGGGTAGGCTATTTTACCCGATGTAAAAAAAAAAAAATCCCTTTTGCTTCACAGATACCCATCTATTTTGTTTGACAATAGTACAGATCCTAGGTAAGCTACCTGTGAGGGCATTGGTTACCAGACCAGATGACCAGAAGGAATATATACAATCTAAAAGGAACTGATTAAGGTGGACACTTGGCTGGTTTGCTGAAGATTTCCCTGAGAAGTACACTTGTCAGCGAGCTTTTTCACTCAAGTAGAAGTGGAAATCATTTTGAACTTTTTGAATCAGAATCCTTGTCTTGTAGTCTGAAGCCCACTGAATTCCTGAAGGTACATTTCCATTGATTCAATGATTGATTTGTGGCTTTTAGGGCCAAATTGGTCAGCTCATGAAAAATGTATCGTCTCTCAAGTGTAAGTGTTTTGTTTGTACTCAAAAAAACTTTAAATCTATATTTGTCCTTATTGTTGCCTTATAGTCATTGTTTTAAATGTGTAATACTCCAGTGCAGATTTTAAGGCCCTCTTTGCCACAGCTTGAGTCTTCTGAAGCTCTCTGAATGGGAGATGTCTACACGTACAAGCTCGTAACAAACAAAGTGCCTGCGAGTGAGTTCATGCAGTCAACTTCATGACATGCGTCATTCTCAACAATCAACCTGACATCACATCCTTCCAATTAGTGGTCTGTTTAGTCCACAAGATTTCCCATCTCTCCTTGCTATTACCATTGCGAGCGCTGTCCTGCACCAGTCAGCCTACTGCACTGTCAGCACCACCACCTCGCCAGCATCCACCTGTAGGCTCTGACCGGAGGGTTTAAGATATCATCTCATCACTCCCAACATTTCAGCATAGAAATTAAAACATCAAGAAATGATTAGGTCAGAGTCGAATGGAATCAAAGCGCTTAAGGCAGCAGTTTCACCGGAATATGCAAAGCTCATATACCATAAATACCCTTATAAACTCTGGGTTAAACTCGTTTCTGTGTCCTGTGTAGTGTAGATGATTAGTAGTATGTAGCTATATTTAAAGAAAATGGAAATCTTAAATCCACTCCATTTTTCAAATCTAAAAATCTGTGATTAAACCAGGTTTTTTTTTTCCCCAAGTAGTTTATTCTTGGCGCCTGGGTCCATATTCTAGAGCCTCAGGTAATTTGTAAGGATGTCTTATATGACATCTCTGTTACATAATTTGATTTTGCTTCATATTTAACAGTCTTGTGAATGAAAATAAACTGAACTAGCTTGAACACGCTCCAGGCTCTTTGCTTGATAAAGGTAGGAGACGCAGTACGGAGCTGATAGTCAGTGAATGGAGAGGTGATAATAAAGGCATACAAAGCAGACTGGGAATTTGCGGTTATATTGTCAGCTTGTTAAATCCATTTAGGCCCTCTGGGTGGGTCTCACCTGCTGCTTGTCTGTGGACTATTGGGACAAAACACAAACAAAACGGAGAACAAATCCGACAGAAAAGAAGCTAGAGGTCTGATGTATTCTTCTCCTCCGCTCTGTTCTTCCCCTCTGCACTTATATGAGCTTTCACAATCATCACTGAAAATAGCCACTAATGCACAGTTGTTACACGAATATACTGTAAGTCACAGGAGGATAATTAACGTACATACATTAAAGCTCTCAGAGGGAGTGTTTCTGCTTCGACACAACTCTCACCAACACACACACACACACACACACACACACACACACACACACACACACATGCACACATGTGTCATTGCATGTCTAAATTATATCAGCCTTGTTCTGCATTTAAAGTCTATTCCTCTCTCTAGAACCCCCCTCCAGCTTTCCCTTTTGCACCTTTTCTTTCTGCCTGTGAGAAAATAATGGTGAATGTTTCTTTAGGGAGGCTGTAGAGTACACACTGTGAGAACACTGCCAAGAATAACACACAAACACGCACGCAGACATGTGCTCTGCCTCGACACACACACACACACACACACACACACACACAAGGGAACACACTGGCTCCCAAACACACAGCTGAATGACATCACTGTGCTTTTTGTTTTATGGAGGCGTAATGACAGAGCTTCGTGCCTCTCTCTCCAACTCTTTCCTTTTTTGTTAACCCCCCCTTCTCTCTCTCTCTCTCTCTCTCTCTCTCTCTCTGTCTCTCTCTCTCTCTCTCTCTCTTCTTCTCCCACTAACACATACACACAAACAGAAATACATCTGGTCTCCATTACAAAATAAAATATGTGCATAGTTTGGGCGTTTAGTGGTTTCCTCACATGACCAGTGCGGCTCTCTGTGGACTTCTGCCTAAGTACTGCACTGTAGAAGAGCAGGTGGCTTACAACACTGTGTGTGTGTGTGTGTGTGTGTGTGTGTGTGTGTGTGTGTGTGTGTGTGTGTGTGTGTGTGTGTGTGTGTGTGTGTGTGTGTGTGTGTGTGTGTGTGTGTGTGTGTGTGTGTGTGTGTGTGTGTGTGTGTGTGTGTGTGTGTGTGTGTGTGTGTTTACATGACTGCGTTGTATTTTTGTGTGCGCATGTTTTTTTGTGTAGTTTAATCCTCATGAGCACCAAATGTCCTCGTACAAATTAAAGGCTGGGAAAAGTGCTACAAACTCAGGACTTTTCGACCAGTTTTTTTGTGTCGACAGGGGACTGGTGAGTTGTTTGGTTTCTATTTTTGATATCGTCGGATAACAAATGTGCAAATGAGGTGAATAGAAGATTCTTTAACACCACTCTTTTTGCACAACTAACAGCTGTTTTGTCTCCCAGTATATGAAGAAGGGTATGACAGTCGTGCAAAGTTGGCTGGTTGGCTTGTTGAGTCAGACTCATGGGACACTGGGACTGATGGCTGCACTTGTAAAAAAAAAAAAAAATGGTTTCACAGTTTTAATAACACACATGTGTGTTTGTGTCTGTTTCAGTCCACAGTCCTCCTGCTGGAAGCCCAGAGCGCCCCACATCAGCCATATCCCCCCTGCGTCCTCAGAGCTCCTCCCCTTCGCGCTGCTCGGGCCAATCGGGTCGCCCGCTCTCCATGGTGTCTCCAGGACCCAGCTTGGGGCCCTCACCCCTCTCCTCCCCTGCCTCGCGGCCACTCCTCCCTCTCTCCTCCCCGCTCTCCTGCCTCACGCCTCCTAACGTGTCAGCGGTGCTTCTAAATGGGGAGCCCACCAGTCCCCTGCAGTCGCCTTCGCCGGGTCCCTCGCACGCCCCCAACCACGTCCTTGCACCGAAAGCAGAGAAGGTAAGCCTCATCCTCATGGATATTCTTGGCTTGATTAGAAGCATCATTCTACAGAAGCGCTCCAAAAGTTTGCTGTAGAAATAGCTCTCCGCTGCAGCCGACACTGTTCTCCAGAACAATAATTGGATCTCCTGCTATTATGCAACTTCTATTGTTTTCTCCATATGCATAATGAAGAGCTGAATACAGTTACTTCATACTTCATTTAGAGGGGATTATAGGATATCACTCTGCCTGAGTACAACGAGACAGACTGAGGGGAAACTTGTTTCAGACAATGAAATCTATGATCACAAAATAAGTCTTTATACTGTTAAGTGCAACATGTTGTAAGTAATGTATATGTGGGGGAGACTTTTCATGTAATGAACACCTATAATACCTATACCTCGTGTACATATCATTTACAGATAAGACGTCAAAACAGGCAAGAAATACTGAGAAAAGCATATACATCCATGTTCACCATTGATTTATTCATTTAGTCTATAAAATGGAACAGTGTTATCATCAATATCACAATACCAGAGACCAGGTCACGACTGAGACTACAGTGTGCCAAGACCAAGACAAGAATAAGACCTAAAGGGATCCAGACCAAGTCAAATCCAAGATCAAATGAATAAAACATCATCATGAGTGTGAACAAAATAAAAGAGTTTTCTCTTTTCATTTTGTTTTTTGCTTTTAAATCAACATATCAGCAACAAACAAAGTCTGACTGTTCCACTGTGGGGTTTTCAAACCACCATCAGACACATTTACAGTTTTACAAAGAGGAAAATGTTATGTGGCCTAAACTAAAAATTACTAAATTAATTAATTTTGAACAATCAAACTTATCACTGACGGTTGTGCTGACATCTCTGACACGGATACACTCAGTCACTGCTGGTGTTGTCTCCACTTGTTTGTAGGGGACACGGAGGGTTAAGGTTGTTACAAAGATAATTTAAGATACTGGTCGTATTTAGAGCGGGACAGTTTCCCTTCATTCTCTGTCAGGATGTGGACATGTTTCTCATGTCTCGTGTTTTGGTCTTTAATAGTCATGCTGTACTTGAATGTTGTCTTGTTTGTTGTTATGTTTTTATGTAGCCAAAGAGCATTTTGCACATTGTGTGCACAAACACAGTTCTATTCTGTTTTGTTCTAAATCAGGAGTCCTCTTCATCAAAGACAAAACCAAATATACTGTATGTTGGAATCTGAGTCTGAGACCTCCCAAAAGTGGTCTTAGTCCATTCTTGAGCACGACAAAACTACCTATTACATGACAGGTATACATTTTTTCTGAAGCCCAGCCAGAAATAAATCATCATCACCAAATTTCAGAAAATTATATTTTGCTTTTAAAGGTTATATAAAGAGCAGCACTGGTTTAGCTCAGTGTATAGAGCAGGCATCACAGAGGAAAGTCCTCCACACCAGTGGTTATCAAAGTTTTTACAAAAAATGGGTTTTGCACCACAAACTGGGACTTGCACCAATAAAATCAGCTGTTTTGTCCAATACTCCCGCCCACTTTAGTTTTGTGCCAATACATCAACACCGATATGATCTTGACATGATTGTCATTTTCACAACAATTGTAAAAAAAAAAAAAAAAAACTCAAAATAAAAAAACCCTCAGAGCCAATATTTTCTCAAAGTTTATTTATTAGAAAGGTATAAATGTGGCCTAATTCTATCAGGGTAAAGTAATCCATAGTACATATGTGCTTATCAACGTTACAACAATGAGGGGGTCTGAAGTGATCCATGTTCTAAAAAAGTTAGAGAGCTCCACACGTTGGCTGCTGGCTCAACTCCCGGCCTGCAACCATTCGATGCACGTCATCCTCATTCTCTCTTCCAGGTATTTCCTGTCTCTTGTCCTATTTGATAAAGACAAAGGGCCTAAAAAAATAATGAAATAAAAAGTTAGATGTGCTATTAATGAATTCTCTCAGTCTGAACCCCATCCTGTATGTTGTGGGATCCGCGGTGTCAAAGCTGTGGATGTTAAATCGGCATGTACTGACAGTGAAGGATGGCACTGAAAGCTCGCATCTGTCTCGGCTCCATTTGTTTCACTGTTGGCCCCACTGTCTGGGACAGCTAATCTATGGCTAGCTGACAAACAGCTCATTGACTATGGAACAGCAGGCAGCGGCCTTGTTTACATCATCATACTCAAAGATAAAACTCATATTTAAGAGTATGAGTCACAAAGTAAATATGCTTCATAAAAGTTAGAATAACATGGTGACATTACTCATGTGTCAGGTCGTCCTTTTTTCTGTCTCTGCTCCCAAATTAGATAAACATGGATTTCTTACTTCGTTTTGATTTAAATGCATTTAACAAACAATCATGCCAACTTTTTTTTAGAATGATTTTTTTATCATCTGTTGATACATTTTTATATAATAAACAGCCTTGCTCAGCCCTGAATGAGCTGTGGTTGTATCTGCTGTATCTGTAGCATCCAGTCATGATTTTAATGCTGTTTAGAAGCTTTTATGCCATCTCAAAATTTCACCACTCTGGATGGAATAAAAGGGAATAAACTCAGTTTTTAAGCAGAGTAGCAAAATAGATCATGTTCAACTAAGCTGCGTAGAGGACAGAAATCCTCGACAACTGTCAGTCCCAGTCTCAAAATTTGGTATCCTCGTTTGATTCCTTGAAGAAGGAAAGGCAAAAAGCTTAATTCACATCACATCTGCGTCATTCTGGAGTTGGCGGAAAAGGAGCCTCAGTCTTTACAGAGGAAGTGATGAAGCAGCTATCATGACTGTCATGCAGACACAGTTGGGGTAATCTCTGTTCGACACACTGTCACACTGTCAGAATTGTGGACACATATCATGTTGGACAATGAGATGTGCTTTTAGACTGTTTCCAGGAACTACAGTATGCAAGGCAAAGCAACTGCCACCTAAAACGGCTGTCAGAAATGCTTGCAGGATTTCAGTCGGTCTGTAATCCTGTAAAATACAGTCTTAGAAAGTATGTCTGAAGGTATTGTAAGAGGCAAGGAGGTCAACATAGACCTGATATAGTCTAGTGCTTTTGCTTTACTCTGTTATTTTGTTTTCAGCATTGTTTTTTAAAAGGTAACTTTTTGATTCTTGCATTTGACTGCAAATATGATCTTTTAATTTACTAACATATTTATTATTACTACGATATGACTTACGTTGGCTTAAAAGTAAACTGAACTGAAGCAGGCTTTGTCACAATTCCAGTCTTAGAATTTTCACCCTTTTTTTTTGTTTCTTCCACTTCATTTATCTTAAAAGCATCCAAACAGTTCTGAGCGTGGGTGAGTTAATGAGAGTAATTACCTTAGTGGGTGCACAGCACCTAGTGTCCTGAACATCTTTCCTCTCAATCCTCAGCATTTAAATCTCCCTGCACTCACTCTGAAGTTCAACACCTGATTTTATCCCCAACTTATCCGTGGTTGAGCTGTGACTTTAATTTGTACATCCAGGCAATTTCTTGTGTATGGATGATGAAAGTTTGTTTTTTACATATTAACACGCTTGACTAGATGTTTTTAAAGAGACCAGTTTGTAATGGAAAAGAGAGCGAGAAGGAGAACTTGAAAGGTTCAGTTCATTATCTGGATCCTGCTGTTGGCGGCAGAGCAAGGCATTCCAGAGAACCAAACTCTGTTTACAGATGAAACAGTGAGCGTATGGTGCCATCTTGTGGTGGGATCAAAAATAGCACTCTGGATTCCACACACACACACACACACACACACACACACACACACACACACACACACACACACACACACACACACACACACACACACACACGCAGGAGGCAGATTAAGCCTTTAAGCCTGCAGATGAAAGAAAAGAGGGAGTGATAATTCACTTTTTCTGCCGATTTCAGTCCCTCCTCCCTCCTTCTCTCCGTCTTCTCTATCCTTTTGCGCTCTCTGTCCCCACGCACAATATTATTCTCCATCTTTGTCTTGTTGTCCCTGCCCTCCCTTTTACCTCACTCTCTTTTCACACCCTTTCCTTCCTCCTCTTTCCCCCTCTTCTCCGTCCTGAAATGTTCTACCCTTTCTACTCATCTTTGTTTTTTCTCTCCATCTCTCTCCTCCCTCTGCGTGATTAAAATTCTCAAAACCTTTATTTGCATGGCGAAAAGCAGCGGAACGTTTTAAATGTGTGTGTGTGTGTGTGTGTGTGTGTGTGTGTGTGTGTGTGTGTGTGTGTGTGTGTGTTGCTTGTTCCAGTGCCAAAGCATTATTAGACCTAGGTAAACATGATTTATGTTTTTTGGGCAAACGCTTAAACCAAAAGGTCTGCCTATTCTCTCATTCTGTTAGAAATAGTGAAGAACAGGTTTTCAGGGAGATGCATATCTCTAAAGAACTTGTATTTAGAGTGCATGAGTAATTAAAGCTGTTTGTTTTCTATACTGTGTCTGCTGAGTCAGCGTGTTTACACAACATCTTGCTTTTGTAAGCACTTTTTTTTTGCTGCACCGTGTGACATGTATGCTAACAAGGTTCATCAGGGCTCTGTACTATTGTGTGTCCTTATTTGACTACTAGATTTGTTTTTTTAATCATAAATTGCAACAGCATTATGTCACTCTTCCAGTGACTGACGTGACAGTGATGTAAATGCCTGTTTAAGTGTTATTACTTAAAACATCAGCATTTATGGACAAGAAACTGGAACATGTCATGGAACTAACTTTTAATGTTTTCCTTTTGTAGTCTCTCAAACAGCCAAAATCAGAAACATTTGATACATTTGAAAAAAGAAAGGATCAGCGTAACTTTAACTATCTCATTTAACTATCATATGTTTATCATCCTTTTTTCTAATGAAAAACTTTGTAGATATAGACAAATATCTGTCGGTTCCAGAGCGTGATCCAAGTTGTCCTGGGCTTCTCTGTGAGAAAACCTCCTGCAGTGTTGTGTTTCCTCCGAGGTCTGCGTGCTCCCCTGACAGATCATTTCTTTGATCAGCCCCATGTTTTCTGACAACTTCTGCTTCTTAAAGCAGTCGCCGAGCACAGGCGGGTTTACTCCAACCCTGGTGCTGTAGTCGGCAGTATTACCGAGCCATCTGCAAAGGCTTGCATATTTGGTGTGACAGCCGGGTCTAGCTACCTACTGCAGGAGCGAGTCAGCAGCACCGGCTGTCAGCAGGAAAAAAAAAAACAAGTGATAAAGAAATAGGTGTATCTGAGATTTAAAACAGGATGTTGATGTCATGATTATTCCAAGTTGGTTCTCATGTTTGAAGGTGCTGCTGTACTATACAGAGTACATCACATATGTCCTGTGGCACATTTAATAACAGGCATTTAAAGAGGGAGAATTAAATGAAAAACAACAGAGATGAACAGAATCATGGAGAATGCTTGGATGGAGAAGAGAAGAGGAAAGGAGAGGAGGAAAGGGTATGAAAAGGTCCAAGGCAGGTCAGGCACAAAGATGGCTCTAAAACATCTCAACAAAGAACAAAAGTCATGAAGCACATCTTCAGTTCACCCTTTAAAGGTCACTGCAACTGTGATTGACAAATATAGATGAGAGGTTCATGTGAAGAAGAAGATAAACATGATGTGACTCTGTGGTTTGTTCAGGAGGCACCTTATACACGTTTAGATTTTGACATTTGTTACTGGCAATGCTTATGGTCTGGTTGCTATCTGCCTTTTTTGTCGTTCTAAAGTTTAGTTTTAAATCAGCTTCTTTTACAATCCCTCAGAAACAATGAATTTTACATTTCTTTAGTATGCCTCGAAACATGTAGGGTCAGCCAGGTCTCTATCCATTCTGATGTCACCTGCCACTCTCTCTGATTCTTTGTAATTTACCTTCATTTGTTAGAATCTTCTTTTGTCTCTTGTTTCCTTACTCTTGTTAGTACACATTTGAATAAAACCCACATTTTGGAAATGGGTGCATTCAGGATTTCTTTTTCTTTTTTTCTTTTTTTGGAACTTTTGACCCCATGCTGTTGCTATGACAACTGTCCGTCACAGTCACGCAAAGGCAGTGTTAATGGCAAATGAATGTTAAAGAAATCCAGCAGCCCACTTATCACGGAAACAGATGGCTGATGCCGAGACAGAGCTGATATGGAGGCTTCATGCACCCACACACACACAAAAAAAAAGTAATTATGCTCAGGCATGCTCAGTATTGATCCGTGTCTTCATGACTGTACCAATCATGCCAAGCAGCAGACAACAAAAAGCTGCTTTGTCCTCCTGGAATCATTTAGAGTCTGACTGAATGGGAAGCATTGTGCAGCGCTTATATTAAAAAGCATGAATCAAAACACAGTGATTGTGGCTGTTCAGGTGGCGTTTAGAAACACTCTCACTGGAATCAATAGTTTTATTTCAACGACCGTCACATTGACTGCAGGTGTATTCAATTTGAAGGATCGTTACTAACCACTCAGCACATCGTGGAAGGGCTGCTGTGTCTCAGTGGTAAAGTCGTTGATCCCCCAGCTGCTGCAGCAACATGTCCGATGTGTCCTTGGGCAAGATACTTAACCCCGAATTGCTCCCTCTGCTTTGTCAGTAGTGTATGAATATGTGTGAATTGGATTAGTTCCTTCTGATGGTCTTACTACATAGCGACCACTACCATCAGTGTGGCAGGGTAGGTGTGACCTGCAGTGTGTAAAAGCACTTTGAGAAGCCAGACGACCAGAAAAGCGCTGTATAAGCAATTTACCATGTGTGACGAGCAACCATTCTCCATTCTCCATAAACCTGCTGTCATCCATTCTTCTCTGAGCTCTTTGAGTAATTACTGCTCACGTCCCCGTTCTTTCTTCCTTTCTGAGCTGCGATCAAAGGACAGACAGGAATAGAATAAAGTTGCTAGCTTGCTTTTTTTTTTTTTAGTAATTGTATACGTGTTGACTCATGGCTGACTTTAAGCTGCTTATTTTCCTCAGTAGCATATGTGACAATCACATATTTCAAACATAAGCTAACCATATGCTAGCTCAAGTTCTGCAATTGGCGGCAGACACGACAATGGTGTGAACGGTAAAGGCATTCTACATTTGAATAATTTCTTTAGAAGGACTTAATCGGGTTAAGTGTGCAGTGGACAACTACCTCACGTCCCTTAAAACTTTTCAAGAAGTGGTCCAACTTCGCTTCTGTGGCACTTTTCTCGTCTTCTGACTTCTCAAAGCGCTTTTAAACCGCAGGTCATACCTTCCCATTCAAACACTAATTAGTTGAGTGGCTGCTGCTGCTATGTAAAGTGACCGTCAGAAGTAACTAATCACATTAATACACCGCAGACGAAGCAGACTCGTCCTTCATGTAGCTGCAGGAGACCAACTCTTCCAACCAAGCCACATATGAGCCCTTATATGCCCCCTTACAAGCCACATGGAGGCTATGGTCATCCTAACATGGTGTGCTAGAAAAGTACAGATGTATTCCTGAGGATGTTTTCTGTCCCTTAAATGTTTGTACCTTCACCTTGTTCGTTGTGCTCTAATATTTCTTGAAGTACTTGTTTTATTCCTTGTGTCTTTCCGTGTGATATACAGAGTCAACAGGAAATTATTTTGTTTCGTAAATTGTTTTTGATGAATGCTTAGGGAGTTTATTCATTCTCTTGTGTTGTGTCTATTAAAAGGCCTTATTCTGAAACTACACACCATGCTTTTATTACAATGTTGTCACTTTATGAAACCCATATTTTTATCTCACCAGCATCTCTGTTTGTTTATTTGTTTGTTTGTTGTCTTGTTCCTCCCCCTCTCTGACCTTTTTCATCTTCCTCCCTTTTCTTCTTTCGCCGTTCTCTTTACTCTCTCCCCCTCCCCTGTCCGTCTTCAGAAAGAGAGAAAAGCAGCCGGTTTATTAAAGCTCCTGTCGGGGGCGGCGGCGAAAAAGAAGTCTCGTTCACCTCCCTCCTCCCCGCCAACCCACGACCCCTCATTGGTCGGCCACTGCCCAGCGGCCACCGACCCTGCCCACCATCCTCACCACCATCACCACCACGCCCGCTCAGGTTCCTGTCCCATGGCGTCCCATGGCCGAGCAGGCTCCTGTCCAATTGAGAGCGAGATGGCGGGGGCCATCGGGCTGGAGCCACTGCACCGGAAGTCTGGGTCTCTGGACACCAACTTCCCCTTGTCCCCTCCACCAACACGCGCCTGCAAACCTTTGATGGTCCTTCGGCCTGAACCAAAACCCCTGTCCAGAGAGAGGTGGGCACACACACTCTACCACACACAAAGAAATAAAACACAAAGGAAGGCATATTGGGAATTGGGAAAAATCTGGGAATAAATTCCATAGCAAGAATTTAGGAAGAACAAAGGTATCTGATAACGTAACAGAGAGCTGCTCAAAGTCAGGGTACCTGAAACCTTATAGGTGTTTTAGGATTCTGAATCCATTGCAAACATTTGTTTTGCAAAAAAATCCTGAGTAAAAAAACATCAAGCCCACCTTTACCTTCAAAGGTAGCTTTATTTGTTAATTTCAATATCTGGAATACTAGTTAGAAAATGATATTGACGGAGTGAACCCTGTTCGAAATCACACTCGCAGCTGAAGGAAGTCCTCTTCATCAAGGTGTAGGGCGTTATTCTTCTCCAGTTAATGATATGAGTTTAGACTTATAGCAAAACTCTCAGATGGACTATCATTCTTGATTGTAATTTATAATTTAATGTTGTGTTAAGTTATTGTAGTTTCATAGAACAGGTTGTCTTAAATGAAGGCACAGGCAAGGACACAGAGCAGAGTGAGTTCACTTCCCTTGATTGGTTATTGGTTGCACTCTGTCACTCGTTAGTTAGATTGAAGTCACCTGATCACTGCCTATTTAAAGACTGCTCTCCCTTGAGCATGCTTTTTTTCTTACCTTCACATGGGGCAGAAGTTCAGCACGGATGTTACCTCTTTAACATCTTTGAGTTGAACCGAATAAGTTCTATAAACCATAAAGGAAGTCCTGATTCTCATGGGGATAATGGACGAACAAATCTGAACCCTTCCTAACAATGTTAATAATAATACTTTACATTTATATGGCGCTTTTAGAGGTTCAAAGCACTGAACAGAAAAATAAAAGTAAGATGAAAACAAAATGAAAAAGAAACAAATGAACAAGAAACAGAAAAACCACAGAAAAGCACTGAGAGGGGAGGGGGTAGTAGAGTTGGGGTAGGGGAGGTTGTAGGCTTGGGCAAACGGGTAGGTTTTCAGATGGGATTTGAAGAGGGGTAGGGAGGGTAGATAGATAGATAGATAGATAGATAGATAGATAGATAGATAGATACTTTATTGATCCCGAGGGAAATTCAGGAATGGATAGGCTTAAAATATGAAGACCATGGGGGTCCACAGTCACAGTTATTCTGGGGGTCTCTGCTCTACATCATCGTTATAAAATTACAGCTTGTGAACCAGAGTAGCTCCTCAACTTATACCTTAACTATGAACTCCTACCACTTATTTATAGACACAAACATACTCTGCCCAAAGCTAAAGTTCCAGGTTTTGATATAGGCTTGGAGGTAGCAGCAACCTCTGTTGTTTCTGGTTTAATTAACTCAGCCATCACCTTCTGCAAGAAGATGTATCACGTTGCACTTCAATGCGTGATTTATTTATTTATTTTTACTAGAAAGTGGTGACACCAGGTCTTTCATGGCTATTGTAGCTCGCAAAAAATCACTGCCACACCTAGGGTACCTCCTTTGATCTACAAAACTTGACCAGATTAGTGATGTGCCAACAAAATGTTCAAAAAGACCGAATCTTATTGGAGAAGGAACTGATCGAATCACTTACTGAGAAGAATAGTTTTTTCCCCCTAACTTTAGTTAAGCTCTCCCATCTTGTGTCTCTCTGTCTTTAGACCACAAGTGGGGATGCCAAGTAGAATGAGTCGCTAAAGCCCGCACCTCCACCTCCAGTTCATGTCTCAGAAATCGAGGAAGTAGCAAATATTTTATGTAACTATTTGTTGCCGCGAAAATGTATGTGCTTTTTATAGCTGCTGTCAGTTTGCAAACGGCTTGTTTATCCAACTTAATTAAGGCCCCGTCCACACGTAGCCAGTTATCTAACAAAATGAAGATATTTTTCTACGCTTTGGCCTCACATCCACACGAAACACAGATTTTACAGCATCAAAAACAAAGCTTTTAAAAACATCCGACCAAAGTGAAGTTTTGCAAATTCTCTGTTTATGCGTTTGCATGTGGATGATAATAACCGGGGTTTTGCATTTCGAAACGTCACTGCCTGCGACAAAATATGTTCTTACGTCTGCTATGAGATCTGTGTTTGCATTTGGAAACAGTATGGATGCCCTCACAATGGTTTTGGCGCTGTTTTTTGTCCAGGCGCTTTTTTTCTTGTTTATTTTTACAAGCCTTCTCTGATTGGATAGGATTTGGGGAATTACTGCCCCCTAAAGGTCTGGCATGCTTATGAATGTGCTTAAAAACGCACCTGCGGTTATGTGTGAATGAAGTTTTTTCTTAAAACAAAGTCGGGTGTACGTAAGTTTTTTTCTAGATAGAGGGGGCAGGATATTCATTTTTACAAAAACCCGGCTACATGTGGACAAGGCCGAAGAAACGAAGAAACGAACTGAAGGTCTCAATTCGTTCGTGGTTCAGTGTGTGTGGGACTTGTTCACTGAACATACTGGGGGAGCCCAGATTCTCTCTCGGCATCAGTCAATCAGTGATTTATACACTAAACGCACTAGTACAATAATTTTTCAGTACACTGAAAAAACAACTGCTTTTTCCATCAATACTCCAAAACCCTGTACAGGAATAGATGTGATGTCACTCTTAGGCTTGTACAGACAATTTTACAAACTTTGGAAATAACAACAAGCAGAACCACAGAACCACGGGAATCTGTGATTACAGAATCTGTGATCCTGTAATCTAAACGTACAGGATCAGTCACCCTGATAAATCACCACTTAGAAACGCCCAACAGGTGAATTTGTAAAAAACTGGTTTGTTTTTAAGTGTTTTAAGGATTTTGAAAAAACTGCTGGTTTAAGAATAGGATGCATGCTTCTGTGTTGTGCTCATTAAGATCTTATGATATATGATGTTCAAAATATTGTAAACTTTTATTATAAAAAGTAAACTTGTAAGTAAACTGTTTTTTCACAAAAGAATGCATTTTGGATTTTTGGATGTCACAAAGGTTAAAAAAAAAATCAAGGAACTGAACCCAATTGCAGAAAACCAAAAAATATTTATTTCAAAACAAAAAAGGCAAGAGACAAAAGAATCTTACTAAATAATAATTCAAAGTCCATAAAGAAAAAACGAGAGTGTGGGGTAATCAACACAGGTGAGACTATTTACACAGGTGCAGACAATCAGGGCAATCAAGACAAGAGGGAAACACACAGAGGAGCAATGAGCACAAGACCAGAGACTATAGACAAGTACAAAGTAAATCATGAAACACTGAAGACACACAGAGAACTCTCAAAACAAAGAAGAATCCGAAATTACAAAATTGAACACTAAAGACCAAACTGGGAAACATTAACACACAAGCAAGGGAAACAAGCACCACTAGGAAATAATGAAACCAGATAACCAAAACTAAACAGACCAAATCGTGACACATCATGAGCATCTATAAACAAGAATGGTTTTTTTTTATATAATACTGTCCAATTCTAACAAACTCTAGTGATCTTTAAATGACGAAGAGTTGAGTGGGTTGGTAGAGTGACCAAAAGATTCATGCCCATCAGAGTAAATCTTTTAAACACGCTGACAGTCAGAATGACATTGAACTGGAGGCATGTAAACTTTCTGCAGCAGCGTGCTGATGTACTGGGAGCACTGGTTATCACACCAAACCAATGCACACTGCTCAACCTGTGTGTTAGGGGTAGGGAGAGAGAAAGTGGAAGCGAGAGAACGAGTGTTAAAGGGGAAAGCAGTCTTGCCTTTTTTTATTCTGAAATCTACAACGTATCAAAGCCAATTGGAAGCAGTCTCACTACAATTTGTTCACAATTAATGTTCACATTACCCGTTACTTCAAAAAATATAGCAATATTTAATGACTTTTAAGCACTTCCTCAAAGTTTGACAAAAAGCATTCAGAGAAGAGCAAGTGACATTTAGAATTGCTTTATGCGATGCAGGCTGAGCGAACACTTCGACCACAAAGGATGAATCTCAGTGTGAGTAAAACTCTTCCATGATACCTGCACAAGTTGAATGCTGATGTGTCGTAACTGTCTCTGCATGTGGCAGGTATCGTGTGGTGGTGCCCTACCCGCCCCAGAGCGAGGCAGAGATCGAGCTGCGGGAGGGGGACGTCGTGTTCGTCCATAAGAAGAGAGAAGACGGCTGGTACAAAGGCACCCTGCAGAGGACAGGACAGACGGGCCTGTTTCCCAGCAGCTTTGTTGAGAGCTTCTGAACTGGGGGAAAGTTAAAGAAGAGCACACACTGATTCTGAAACTAAATACACACACACACACACAAGCCTCACAGCTTCATACACACAAAAATGGACCGCCAATGGTTTCCCAGAATTACATTTCTTAGATAATTTAAAAGTTGTTTTCAAAAAAGATACTCATTTTTAAATGCGTTTTTTAAATGTTAATTCTCTGAACAATCTGTCAAGCACAACTGGAATCTGAAGTATTGGAAAGAAAAACTTAAGGATTGTGAATGCTTAAACAAGCTCTTTAGGATAACCTCTCTTCTGAAACCATTATTGGTCCAACAAGTTCTCTCACACACACACACACACACACAAGCACACCCATTCGACCATATAGGAAAGTCAGCCCTGGTTTCGACCAGCCAATGCAGGAAGCAGGTTTTTGGGGCTTCAACAGACTCGTTGGTATGACCTGTGATGTTGACTACTGAAGGCTCAGAAGGACAAACCTGCCAAAGCACAGAAGGACAAACCTGCCTCCCAGCTCTCCTCCTCGGCATCATCCACCAGCAACTACTCACACCACAAGCATTAACTATGCTTTCCACTGAGACCTCAGAACCTGGATTTGAGTGCTTTCTTAGTTTGAAAAGTGAAGATTTATGAGCAGCTGCTGCTGGAAGTGTTAGGTTCCAGGATTGTTTTAAGCACATCTATGTGTCTAGTTTGTGACAACAAGCACATGTGTTTCTTAACCCAGTATGTGTTAATAACAGTGCATGTAGCATTCTAATGTTTTTTTTTTGTTGTTGTTTTTTTTATACGTCGAAATAGATGTTTGTGTTGTCCCAAACTAGTCATGCTGTGAAGATCTTCCCCAGCCTTTCATTTCAAAGCTAATTAAATTAGGTGATTAATATTTCTATTTATATATCTTACTAAAATTTATACAACAATTTTTTAACTTAAAGTTGTCCTTTATAGACCCGCAGAGCAGGAGGGGACTGAATTAACTGGCCTTCTGAATGTAGGGAGAAACAGAAAAATCATGCCAAAACTCTTGAAACAAGGGATTTGTATTGACAAAGATGTTTTTTTTGATTCTCTGTCAAATTTTAGAGACAAGGAATGCACTTGGCAATATTTGATACAACGCTGCCAATATATCTACTTATACAGTATTTTACAGCATTATTTATTTCTCAAAAGGGGATTTCTATTGCGAATAGTCTGATATTTCCGTTTCAGGCATGTTTTCTTTCTTTAAGCAGGCACAAACCTCTCTGGTAGGTTGATGAATCCAAAACCCTCAGCGAAAACAATGAAGTGACCAATGCAGTTAGTCACATGAATTTTCCAATTGGAAATCAAACACTCATACTGTCATGAATAGTGCTCGCAGTTAAATTCCTCTTTTTGAACTCTAACTGCAACAATATTGTGTCCCTAAATGTGTGCAGGTTAGATGTGCATGGATAAATGTACAATCGAGGCAGAGACAAAAATTGTTCATCACACAACTGCCAACCTTTTTGACAACTTTTCCCGTGATCTTTACAACCTTTATTGAGTATTTTTGTACGGCTTCGATGCTTGTTAACGTCAGTCTGCTTTGTGAATCTCTACGTCCTGCGTGTGGATCCAGGCTTGTCTAGTTTACATCCACCCCACAACCATCTACCTTTTAATCCTTCTTTCTGGAGATAGAAAGCACAGTGAAACTCAAGAGACACAGTCTTTATATTATGTGAGTGTGTGTGCGTGTGTCAGAGAGGTTGAGGCCAGCAGGACTTTAATGGTCGTTTTCCTCTCCTGCTGCTGAGCCACAGTCAAGCACAAACAACACTGGCCGTGTGCACACGGATGAGGCTCACTTATTGGCTGAGGGCACAAATGATCATATAAATAAGATTATGTCCTAACCAGCTGAGAGTCTGTCATTGGCTGAGTCTCCTGCACAAACTTTATTACATTGAAAGTTCCGCATAGAAAGAAAAAAAAATTGTGGCTGTGGAGCCCCCATGGCCTTGGAATAAACAAAGAATTTTACAGAGACAGCAAAATGCCACAACATCAGAATATTTTTAAAAAAATACTTTGTCTAATACCCTTATGGTGTGACTGAAGAATAAACATGCAGATGTAAACTCCCCATTGGATTGCAGAAACAAGCACATGACAGAAGTAATGAGACAGAAAACATAGCTTCTCTTTCCCCACTGTCCTTATCAAGCCTTTACATATGTTTCAGACCCAACATTGAACATGACATCTCTTTTTATTTAAATGACTTCATAGTTTCAAATGTTTGAAGTCTTTGACTTTAAAGTGACGCTGGCCAGTCATGGCACCCGTCTGTAGTGACTCAAAAGGTGAACAAAATCTTTACGATTTAGAAACACACACTAAATCACGATCATTAATAAAGGGAGCATCTTGCTCTGAAATCATCTTCATGCTGATTACAGTGCAGTATTGGTAATTCTGTGTGTTTTTTAAAGTTATGTTTTCTTTTCTCCTGCAGGTTTTAAATCCACTAGTGCTTGTAAATAAGACATGAAACTCAAGTCTGAAAGAGTGCGAAAAACAGTGATGCTTAATAACAGAATAATGCAATCATGTCTCTGCTGTAGCCTGACTTTGTACAGCCAACATCAACCATGAAATGGTTCTAGATAATGTGACATTCCCCAATCAAGGATGTCGTCCAAAACAATATTTGCATTGGCCTTCAAAACCTGTCAGTCAAACTTGTGTGCCTCCAAATGCCAGGCCCCACACACACACACACACACACACACACACACACACACACACACACACACACACACAGAAGTATATACATCAGGCAGATCGATCCATCTTTATTCCCTCTGCGTCTTTGTATCCGAGCCTGCTGGTGTTTTTTTTTCTTTCTGTCAACTCCGTTCTGTTTGACTCGATGACAAAAACCAGCAGTTCCCAGAACAGCTTTGCACAAGCGCTGAGCACAGTTTCTCTTGTCTGTGTGTACCGAACAGAGAACTCCGATTTCTTCTGAGTCAAGAAACGTAAGCACAAGCCCTTGTTTTTCGTCCGAGATCATCCGATGAAATGGTCTTAATATCATTTGAGCGAGGTTGATGCTGTGAGGAGGAGCAGAGTTTACAACAGTCGAAACATCAGGAACAAAACCACTGCACGGTGGTCACTTTACGAAAAAAAAATATCTCCAAGTGCAAGTTTCGCTTAATGTTTCATGGCGTTTGTGTTTATTTACGTGATGTAAGCTTATCTTTGGTCTCAGCTTCCTGGATGTAGAAAAAACAAACAAACACTTGAGAAGTCATGGTGACAGCTTGAGAAATGTAAACAAGCCAGCAGCAGTAAATTCGAAAGGACATGCACACGAAACATCGAACCCGTCAGTAGGCTATACATTTAATTTTTCACTGAATTTAATATCAAACTGCTTTCCTCCATGGCTTTTTTTTTTTTGTCCCTCCAGGAAGCTCTCACCCTGCCATCTTGAATTAGATGTTGGCCATATTTGTTCCTATGGATACTTGTGTGTTTGAATATGTGTGTGTGAGGGGAGGGGGGCCTCTGTATGTAGCTCTTCACATGATTAACTTGATGACAAAGTTTGGTGCGGCGTGAACACTCATGCCTCCTTACGACTGAGCGAATTAAGGCGGTACAATGGGAGAAAAAGAAGAAAGTATATATATAATTCTATATTGTGCAGAATATTTATAGGCCTTTTGTGCCATTTGAAGTCATGCTCTGCGCTGGACACACCCAGCACTCTCTACCATGTGATCATTATACATCGTCTTGTACTGATGACCCGTGGCTGATTTGATTGTTTTTTCATGTCAAGTGCATTTTTCGCAATAAATGCCTTTGTTTTAAAACGGATTTCCCTTTGTCTTGTTATCATCTGCCTGCAGCGTTCTGATTGCACAGGAAGTGATGGGAACAATCCTCACCTGTGTAATCTGATGCAAAACAAAATGCACATTTGGATTTTACGGCTGCCCTTTGGAGGACTCACCCTGAGAATCATATTATATCCCGCTCTAATCATTATTACGTGCTCTCACAATGTGCTCATTATGAGCTGATGAGGCCTCATGAAGCTCCACTCTGGGTTCACATGTCTGACTGAGGGTTTCACGGTCTTTATCAACACACGTCAGTGGAGAACGTGAAGGAATAAAGCTCTTTTCATGGCTCTCTTCATCTTTCTGCCCACGTCCTCCTTTCTCTTTCTTTTTCTGTCTTTCTTGCTCTTAACCAACACCGCTGTGTAATTGGTAATTTCGGAGCATCGTCAGCTCTCCCCTTAAATGACATCCTCATCTCTTCAGCAGCCAGCCTGTCTCCAATGATCATCTCCATTTGCATTTAGAGTGACTCGCAAAAGGTGACAAGGGTATGTGTATGTGACTGCCTGTTCTGTGTGTGTGTGTGTGTGTGTGTGTGTGTGTGTGTGTGTGTGTGTGTGTGTGTGTGTGTGTGTGTGTGTGTGTGTGTGTGTGTGTGTGTGTGTGTGTGTGTGTGTGTGTGTGTGTGTGTGTGTGTGTGTGTGTGTGTGTGTGTGTGTGTGTGTGTGTGTGTGTGTGTGTGTGTGTGTGTGTGTGTGTGTGTGTGTGTGTGTGTGCAAAGAGATACAGCTATCTTGAATGTAGGCACACAGAAAACCTCCACAAACACACAAACTGAGGCTGTTATATTTTAGGCGAGCAGAAGGCAGGCAGCAAATTTAGACTTTTCCGCTTTCTGCTGTGCACAGATAAGGATCACCTCCGGCTGAAGAAGCTGAAAGAAAACACTTCCCGCCCAGATGCTGAACCACCCAGAGTAGCTAAAGGCGTTTGTTCAGACACATACACACAAATGTACACACACACATTCACACACACACACACATTCTGCACAGTTGGTGAAATAGTTCTCCTCAGGGCGTCCTCTTTTCCAACCTGCCAGCGAGGTGCTGCAGGATCCTGCAGGGAATCGATCAGCATTCCTCTACTTTACGCCAAACCTGTCTGTCTTACCTGTCTGTGTGCCCGCTCTGAGTCGTATGAAGGGCAACAGAGTCAGGGGGTAAGACACTGCAGGGGATAACACTTCTTCATCAGCACAGGGCGGTCCCTTGTGTGTGTGTGTGTGTGTGTGTGTGTGTGTGTGTGTGTGTGTGTGTGTGTGTGTGTGTGTGTGTGTGTGTGTGTGTGTGTGTGTGTGTGTGTGTGTGTGTGTGTGTGTGTGTGTGTGTGTGTGTGTGTGTGTGTGTGTGTGTGTGTGTGTGTGTGTGTGTGCGCGCGCGCGCGCGCGCAGGGAGGATGCAAAGCTGCTGCTGTTTCCTAAATATCTGTCCAAGACAAAACAGAAGCTGATCATCAATAAAAAAATCCATCTATCTATCGATTACCACAAACATTGCAAAAACATGTTCTCTAATCTCATGTCTATAAAAGATCAAATTGCTGTGCTGATATCATAGTGGTTATGTAGCACACACCATGTTCAGAGGCCATAGGCTGCATAACAGCAGCCACGGGTTCAAATCCGATCCTGGCCCTTTGCTGCATGTCATCTCCCACTCTCCTCTCCCGGCAGATCCTGTCCCTCCATAGCTGTCATTTCGAAGAAAGGCAGAAAAGCCCAAAAACTACCTTTTTAAAAAAACACCCCCTTATGAGGTCATATCATAAGAAGGATGTCATTTATGAAACATGAGGGTAATCCTACCTGTCAACCAGGTCAGAAGCTTTAGATAGTAAGGCTTTGTGCAGCATGAGTGAACTGATACAACGACGACCTCTGTGTGTGACCTCAGTCAGGTTTGATGTCCTACATTTGTTCCTCTCCATGTGGCCATATGCAGATTATTTTCTGTCTTCTAATCCCCTCACGAGAAACGGGTTCGATGCACTCTTAGTGGTTTATGTCGCTGTGTGAAACTGAAACTTTGAGCTTTCTCAAACAAACCAGAATAACTATCTCATGTAGTTTGTATAAGGTTTGATGCAGCATATTTGGATTTCATTGAGGTCCAACTAAATACATTAACTTCTAAAAGTTCATCAGTGTTACCTAGTGTGTCGTAGGAGACGGAGAAAAGCTCCATCACAATTTCAATCACTATTATACTACTTGTTGTATTAGAAGGTAGAATCAAAAGGAAGATTTTGTTTCTGCTTTATAAAATGAAGATCAGCATAAGCTCCCTCATCTCTTACCTTTTTGGGTAAAACATCCACATTTGACCAATCATCCTGCTGCTGCCACTTTTTTCTCTCTGCTCAGTCAGTTTCCAACCCTCCTCTGTCTGTCACCTTCAGTCCAGCTCATTAGAGTCCATATGGAGTTCTCCAGAAGCACCTCCCTCTCATCATCCCATCCTGTATCTTTCATCGCCACCACCATCAGTGTTCAGACTCCTCCGTGGGCGTCCTCTCCTTCTCTCAGCCTCACGACCTCTTTGAACATATAATCTCAGACGCAGCACATTTCACTTCCTCTCCTAAACTTTCATTTTTCATTTTACAAAAGTAACGCACTTTGGGTACATTGATTCGACGCCACATTGTGGAATAAAAAAAACAAGCAGAGAAGCAAGAGTTTATCATGACAAAAATACAAAGATTTATTTAGAAAGGGTGAATAAAAAGCTCCAAAATAACACTGTTTAGTCCTTAAACACAGAAGTACAAAAGTATCCTGGACAAACTTTACTTCGATAGGCATCAGTGTGTTTCCCTGGATGTAAACTCTGAAGTGGATCGTGTATGTCGTCGTATTGTTCACACAGATAAGGCACTAACACGTGGTGAGCACTAGTGACACATTATAAAGTGGCAGTGTTTGTGAGTACGAGTGGATTTACAAAAATCACACTTTACTGCAGACCAGCAGCACAGTGTTCTGATTTATTCTGTACTGGTCTGTAAAATAATAATCCTTCCAAAGAAATTCCCTCTCCTCCTATAGTCCCCGAAAAAACACTGAAAATCACAGAATGCTCTTCTTTTCAACTGGTCAGTTATTCAAGAGAACAATGCAGTGAGCGAGTTAACAGTTAGTGTTAAATAGAACAGAGCAAGTAAACAAATACAAGTATGAATATACAGTATGCTGTAACATGTACCATCACCTCTGCAGGTCCCTGTAATGCTGGTGTACGAGTGTGAGAAAGTAGTATTCAAACGTGATTCAGATGAAGGTATATAATAATGCCCCGCTAATATTTCTAACTATTCTTGATGCTTATAGAAACTGGTCAAGGCGACTGCAGCACATCAGCCTTCACAGATCATCTCCTTTCAGACACACTTCCTGTGACGCTCCTCGATCGAGCGCCACTTCTCTGTCATTTCTTTGTCGCTGCGGCTGCGACAGCTCTGCTCCTAAACAGCAGCGAGCTGAATAAATAAAAGAGGGCCGGATTGTTGATTGTTTCTCTCTCAGGCTCTTAATGACCTCCTCTCTCGCTCTCCCCACCTCTGTGGATGTCCTGAGAAGTTTATGGAAATCGTTGATTAGAAATAGAACATAAACTCCTGCTTCTTATTAGCTACCATCTGTTGAAGCGGAGAGGCGGTTACAAATAAGCTGCTGTGCTGCGGCTTGTTGTGTCTGAGGTGTTTGGCATGAATTAAAAAAAAAAAAATTAAAAAAAAAAGATGGCGCTCGTGTTCTGATTACAAAGCGTGGTAGTGGCAGACGTTTTTTGTTTTTTTCTCCTTTTCAGAGAGACGCGAGCATTCGAACGTGAACATGTTACAGAAGCTTGAGCAGGTAGAAGCGTGTACGCATTAAGATGCTGAAGATAGCGCCGCCATTCAACGCAACAGAAGTCCCTTATCATAATGTGTGTGCCTGTCTGAGCCCTTAGTTCATTCTACAGCACCAAGAGGGGAGGCTGTGTGAAGATCAACACACAGAGGTTTTTAAGAAAGGAAAAACAAAACACATGAGCTGACAAATAACGGTGTGATAATAAAAGGATAAATATAAAACATGACACAGATATATATAAAAGTCATAAAGAAGATTAACAATACCACTGAGGAGTGTACACAGGATATTAAACTTTGGCAAATGATCAAACTGGGACACAGACACACCGCTGGTCGTGGTGTGGGGTGACCTGTTTAGTGTGTGAGTGGCCATAAAGGGCAATTTGGGGGGGTATGGGAAGAAAGTCACTGGTGACACTGGACAAACTGGAGGCGTACTTCAAATCCCAAAAGTCTTCACATGAAGCCAGAACTGAATGAAAGAAAAACAAAAGAAGAGGAAGTTTAGAAGCCGTGTGACAGCCACGTACCAGACTGGCTCGATGACACACTTCGTCCGTTAGCAAAATGCCCTCTCACAATGAAATACATCTCAACCTAAACCCGAAGTGGTGTTTTTCATTCATCAGCTTGTATTAAAAGAAAAGTGATTTTCTTTCTTTGTTTTGATGTGTATTCTTACTTCTTGCGGTCCTTGTCCTTCTTGCCATTGGCAGTGAGGCTCTGGGCCTGGAGGAGCTGGGCGGCGGCTCTCCTCTTGCCGAAGGAACTCTGGTCGTCGTCCAGGAGTCTCTTCTTTTCCTCCAGAGCTGCTTTCTCGTCTGCATGGAGGCGCTTCAGCTGCTCAAAACGACTCTGCAGCTGAAACCCACACAGACACACGCACGCATTACACTCATGAGACGCAAGAGTGAAACTTGAAAATCTAAATACAAATTTTAAAATCGGAACGATAAAAACAACTGCAGATCTAAGAACTCCGGAGAAGTTCTGCAGGTTAAAGAAGCAGAGTCATCACACGGACCTCTCTCTCAGCGTCCTTCAGCTCCGCCTCCTTCTCTTTCACCCTCTGCACAAACATCTGCCTCATCTCGTCCTCTCTCTTCTGCAGCTCCACCAGGAACTCCTGACGTTTGGCCTCGTAGGTCTGCTGCAGGCTGAACACACACAGTCACACGTGACATACGGCTCACCTCACTTTTATATTTGATTCCGTATCTGCACATGTGTTCTGGAGTCTTCCACTCACCTGACGGGTTTGCACTCTGGGTCAGTATCTTTGAAGCCCATTTCCTCGAGTTTGCATCGTCTGTAGAGCTCGTAATGGCGAGTGTGCGTTTGCTCTCTGAGGTCTTCCATGTTGACACAGATGAGCATCTCCCTCAATTTAATAAAGTCACAGTGGTTCTCGTTCTCAACTGACACACACAAACACACACACACACACACATTGACAGACAGGAGACAAGGAGAGTGATTAACCAACAAAATACTGCACATTTCAAGTGTTATGTTTCCTCCAGATGTTTTTAGATCAGTTCTTTCCATTTCATTAACTCCAGAATAAAAAGGTTGGTCTAAAAAGATCAGCTAGTTTCCATGACCTCAGTCTGAGCCTTTCATTTACAGTAAGGTTGGAGGTACTTTAAACAAAGTCATGTTAGGAAGAATCAAATCAAGCAGGAATCTGTGTTACCTTGGACCACTCCCCAGGGATACTGACGAGCCTTCACCATTTTATTCCCAACGCTAACTTCCTCTGTGCTGCCGACAACCGCAAAAGGCAGATGACCCTAAGAACAG
Organism: Symphodus melops; assembly: GCF_947650265.1. Lineage (NCBI taxonomy): Eukaryota > Metazoa > Chordata > Actinopteri > Labriformes > Labridae > Symphodus > Symphodus melops. The sequence continues at coordinate 14,098,577 of NC_136702.1, read as the reverse complement.
TCAAAATACAACACATTTAAATATGGCAGAAGACAAACTTAGAACACAGCTTGAAACATCATTTACAACTTCAACATGGCCTGTTGTAAGAAAAACTTGACTTCTAAAAGCAGGGCTGTCACTGTCAGTATAAAACTGTCCATCTATAGTAGAGCTGTCACTGTCAGTATAAAACTTTACATCTATAGTAGGGCTGTCAGTATAAAACTTTACATCTATAGTAGGGCTGTCAGTATAAAACTTTACATCTATAGTAGGGCTGTCACTGTCAGTATAAAACTTTACATCTATAGAAGGGCTGTCAGTATAAAACTTTACATCTATAGTAGGGCTGTCACTGTCAGTATAAAACTGTCCATCTATAGTAGGGCTGTCACTGTCGGTATAAAACTTTACATCTATATTAGGGCTGTCAGTATAAAACTGTCCATCTAAAGTAGGGCTGTCAGTATAACACTTTACATCTATAGTAGGGCTGTCACTGTCAGTATAAACTGTCCATCTAAAGTAGGGCTGTCAGTATAACACTTTACATCTATAGTAGGGCTGTCAGTATAACACTTTACATCTATAGTAGGGCTGTCACTGTCAGTATAAAACTTTACATCTATAGTAGGGCTGTCAGTATAAAACTGTCCATCTAAAGTAGGGCTGTCAGTATAACACTTTACATCTATAGTAGGGCTGTCACTGTCAGTATAAAACTTTACATCTAAAGTAGGGCTGTCAGTATTAGCAGAGTCTGGAATTAATGACGCAGTCATTTTTATTCATCCCATTCTATTTTGTCCCTTTTGGTGCACCGTAGACAAACCTCTGCAGTGACTGCATGTAGTCACTTCTGCCTCTCTGAATGTCTACTGTCAATTTAAAAACTGTCCGACAGCTAAACATTTGACTTTGTTCATTTAAGCTGTCATTGTTTAAACTTCCTTTAAGTAAATGTTGGAAATGTTTTGGTTCTGATCTACCAGAAGTTATTACTTTATTTAATAATAAAAGCGGGGTTAAATTCAAGCAGCCAGTAAAGTGCTTTCAGCTTATAACAGTACAGACATTTCAAAATAAAAGCCTAACCATTTTTTTTTTCAAAAGCAAATTAATTACATTTTTAATCATGCAATTAAACATGTGATTCATCGCGACTCACTATTAACCTTCAGTGATTAATTACTGTTTGACAACTCTAGTTTAGTAAAAGAGAACAGCAGTAAAGTGTATAACTCTCCATCCATTCCCCTGGCACTGCTCCCTCACACAAGCGTGCACATTTCTGTGTGTAAAAGTTACATTATTCTAACTTTGCTGACGATATATATATATATATATATATATATATATATATATATATAAAAAAGAGGCTTCAAGTCTAAAAATAGCCGACGTCTCTTTGGGAATACGCTGCACACTGACGCTCTGTCAGGCTGTGGTCAACAAACTACTCCAATCTATACAAACTCAATCTTTCATATTAAGCTTTTGATAGAAATACATTACATGACACACATTCTTCCTTCACTAGAAATGAACATGCAGTATGTTTGTATTTTACTGTTTATTAGTCAAGTCACACTCTTCAGCCTTCAGCCTTCAGCTTATGACCCCAGGTGAGAAGAGAGGAGGGGGCCAGCATGACTCAGCAGACCGATGAACACATTGAGCCCGCCACATTAACACGATCAGTTGTTGGTGTGTGTGATTCCTTACATTCATTGTAGTGTTGACCTTGGCGACAGTCTCATCATCCAGGGGAAACTGGTAGATCTGGACCCCGTTACTGACCAGCTCACTCATGATTTTGATCTTGAACTTGTGCAGCTCTGACTTGCTGATGGTGTCAGCTTTGGCAATCACCGGTATAATGTTCACCTACGGCAAGAGGGAAAGTTTAAATTCATGTACAAAATAATCAATCCTCTTATTCCAAACCTACTGCATACAAAGGCTCTAATGTGCAGATCTGAGTAACATTTAGACTTTGAACCCAAATCCTTTTGGAGATCATTTTCAAAGGAGAAGATAAAGGACTTCAAATGAGGAGGATGACACGAAAGGGGATGACAAATGTTAACATTGATCTTCACCATTTTCTTTTCACCTCAGACTTCTGTATCATTACCCAAAACCCTGAGACCCAATCTGGCTTCACATCAGTTCCGAATTAACAAGGGTCCATGATGACTTAGGACTTGTCATCGTTGAGAGCATCATTTCTAATAATATGAAGGTCTTACCCACTTTGCAGTGGGGACTGACTTTGTGTTTCATCTGTTTGAAAACGTGTGGTCTCTGAGCAGAGCTTATACTCTCACTGACACTTAAGCCTCGCTTCCACCGGAGGAACCATCCTCCACAACTCTGGTCTTTTGGAAGAACTTTGTGCGTTTCCACCAAACGGTCTACCCCTAAAAAAAGACTCTGCTCGGGGTTATGTACTTTCTAAAGGTTCAGGGACTTTAGAGAGAACAGGGCATGCAACCCTCTGTAGTGAACAAAGTTAACAAAGAAAAGCATGAGTTTGACTCTAGAAAACTTCAAACCAGTACACTTCAAAACGTGGGAACTATTCCAGCATCTTTTGTTTGAATTACTGAATGTAAAGACTTTTGAACAAGTGTTGTAAATAAACCGGCAATTACTGATGTTATTTCTGGACTCAGAGACCGCTCCGCTGTCCAAATCTTTCCACATTCCTCTCCTGTCTGTCTGTCCACTTGGCGTACCAAAGATGGACAAGCTTCTGGGACCCCCCACCCACACACACACACACACACACACACACACACACACGCACTGATCCCAGCAGAGAAAACACAACCATGGCAGCACTTCTGTCCCTGCAGCTGTCTGAGTGACTGACTGTCTCCTGTCAGAGCTGCAGATTCTCCGGCTCTTTCTGTGTGCGTCTGTACAGTGACACAAAAGGACAAGTCGAGTGTGTGTCTGTGAGCCGATTACAGCATTCCAACACGTTTTCTGCTCCATTCACACACAAATCCAGGGTTACTGACACCCCCGAGCAGCAAATCACACAAACACACACACACAAAAAAAACAACACAAAGTCTGGACACACAGGGAGCATGGGAAAGTCTGCGACCACTTCAAGAGTGAGGGGAGGAGTTCAAGCCGGTTCAGAAAAGAGAGCCTCTCCCAAGAGTCCGACAGAAAACTGACATGATGCAGAGTCTTTCCTCTCAACAGACACTCTGGCTCCCACTTTGACCTTCTCAGTTTGTAATCGCTTGTCTTTCACGTTTTACATTACAGTTATTCATTTATTAATCGTTCCATGAAATGCCGGTCCTGAAGGAAATAAAAAAGAATTGACAGGTCTGTATTTAAGATTCCAAATCAGCAGAAGTTGAATTGATACCTGAGAAACGTTTAGGTGTGTAGCTCGTTAGATTTAGACCAGTTAGACAATTCATGAAAGTCACTGTGAAGCAAGGTGATGACTGTCGTGTTGTTTCAATTTAAAGGCGCGCTATGGAGCTTTAATCGAGAAATGTGAATGTTGAATAAGTGTAGAGATTGTGTGAACACAAAGTGTCCTCTGAGGAAACGGTGGTCGCTGTAACGTGTTTGAACATAAAATACTATGTGAGAAGTTATGGTGGGGGTCCACAACAGTGAAACTTTAACTCTCCTGGTAGCTTTTTCAGCTCCAAACAGTGTCCAGGGAACCTTGTTTTTTTCCCCTTTCATTAAAGTTTATGTATTCAGTTTAGAAAATGTAGCACAGAATTGTTTCACTTCGTCAAAACTTTCCAATTTTACCACCAAAATCTACAAAGTTCACCTTTAACGTTTTTTAAGTTTCCTCACAAAGCTAAAGAAATCCATCAGGATGCATTTTATTTTATAGATACCACAGTCTCCTAGTGTGTGTGTGTGTGTGTGTGTGTGTGTGTGCGTCTACTTGTCAGATGACACATGTTTAGCTGTATTGTTGCTGCCTTACTTTGTGTATTGTAGCAATAAAAACACCTGTGTGACAACACTTACTCATTTGAACATCTGGAGTTTAAAGAAAACAAAACAAAAAAATTAAAATATGACATTCTCACAATGTTAAACATTAGGTTTGGTTCTTATTCTAAACTCTGTGGAACTGCACTGAGCAACTAAAAATATGATCTATATGTTCTTCAAGTCCCTACAAAAGGGATTTCTTTGCTTTAAATCGAACATGTAAAAGCATCTGATGTTTGGACAACTGATACAAAAGAAATGTTCAGAATCAGAATCTGGTTTTATTGCTAAGTACATTTACACAGACAAGGAATGTGATGTGGTGTTTTGCTGCAAAACAATAAGGAAAAGGGATGAAAACAGAACTTACAAGACTTAAATAATAAAAAATATAAGAAGCAACCTTTTAAGGGGACATACTCAGTGGTCCTCCTCTTACCTTGCTGTCTAGTTTCTTCATGGTGACCAGGTCCAGGGATTTGAGTGAATGGCCTGAGGGGGAGATGAAATAAAGGCATGCGTGGACTCGAGAGTCATGGTAGTTGTGAAGAGAGCGCTTGATTTTCAGCTCCTCCTGCAGGTAACTCTCAAACTGTCGGTCAATATAATCGACCACCGGCTGGTAGCTAAGGGACGCACAGATAAAAGACGATCAGACAGATTGAGTATAAAACGTAGAGTGATCCACACGCAACTACACACACTCCTCTTACCTTTCTTGTTTGTTCATCTGATCCCCAAATCCCACAGTGTTGACCACAGTGAGGCGCAGTCTGACGTTACTCTCCTGTAAGTCGTAGGTCTGAGCTCGCAGCTTCACCTGAGGCTCAAAGTGGGAGGACTCGAAGTTCTCAAAGTTGGTATTGAACAGAGTGTCCATCAGAGTAGACTTTCCAATACCTGTTTCACCTGCAGCCAGACAGAAAGGATCAACATTAAACTTGGTATCGTGTGTGAGAGCGTGAAACTGAATCAGCTCATCCTGTAAACTGTAAAAAGCTCGCACTCCAGTGATGTTGGAGAAACCTGCAGATAAGTGCGGGGCAGACTGTTGCATTGAATCAAAGAGCATATGTGAACGCAGTCTTACCAGTGTGGTTTCCTTCTTTTTAGAAGTGTCTTACGTGCATTTGTGTTTGAGTAAGTGTGGCGATTTGTATTAAATTACCTATGCAGAGAATATTGAAGCAGAAGCCTTGGCAGGTAGATTTATTGACGAGCTGATCTGGTAAGCTGTCAAAGCCCACATGTCCAGCCAGGGACAGAGAGCGAACTCCATTATCCTGAGAAAGAATCACAGACACACACACACAGATCATTCTTCAATGTGCTGATGTAATCATTTCAAACAGCTTATGCTTGATTTTCTAAAGGAATTTAAAAAGAGATTTAGAGTATGGTACAACATTTGTAAATGTCTCCGCTTGCTGCGAGATGAATAAAGGATTATCTTATCTTATCTCCTAGTTATAGAGGCCAAGCCAATGACAGATCAACATTATTTGAAACTACAATTTGTGACTCCAAAACGACCTCCTCTGACCTGCCCACCGTGAAAACTTAGTTGAAGTGTAGTTTTGTGTTGACGTGAAAAAAAAGTGTCTGATGACAGAAAACTGTCTGTGATTGAAATCTGTTTAAAGTGGCCGGATGTCTTAAGTCTGAGTGTGTGAACCAGACTGTAAACTTCACACACATCAAACTGCAGCTGACCTAACTTTACTTGCATAAACAACTTCAGCATGACCCACATGAACGATCAAACACAGTGGGCCTTTAATCAACATCACAAACAGGTTTTGTTTCCCCTCTATTGAATGGTTAGCATCGTTTTAGCCAGCTAACGCCCTCTACTGTATGTTATGATCATATAATACACTACATTCCTCTAAAAAAAAGTTTAAATATGAGCTGAAAAGCCCCATTAAAGTTAGTGGGAATATGACAACATGAAGGACAGATTCGTTTGAGTTCTTGTTATGTATTATAAACACTTTAGGTAATGTTTTTAGTAAATATTAAAGGATCATGTTGACTGGGCTAGCTGTAGCTAACTTAAAGATAGCCCCGGACACTCCCTGCTTTCACTGTCACGAAGTCAATCATAAATAAAAATAATACCAACCGGCTGCCGCGCAACATCTGTAGAAGCCATTGTTTATTGTAAAAGTAGATTTCCCCGAGTTTGAACGATTAAAATAAAGGGACCGACTTAACACAGGCAGCTTTCTGTAAACCGCTGATCTCCGCCGTCTCACTGGTCTGCCGTCGACAACTGGGCAGACTAGACCACTCTAAAGCCGACACAAATCAGGTTGAACCTGTTTTCTTAAATGTGTTATAAAAGCAAAGGAAAATAAATAAATAAAGCATTTCCCGACATTCAATTATCTCACAATTTAAAGGTATACATACACAACGAGTGAAATAAATAAAGGCTTGACAGTGTTTATCTACTGTGGACATACACGTCCCACCCCCGTCTTTGTAAAATGGTACAGCCCGACTTAGTTTTCCTCTTTTCCCTAAGTGTCTTTCGTGTTACATTCTAGGCCCTTAGGAAAAAAATGTTTTCCAGGAAGCAGCTCAACAGCTAAAATCCATCAGCTTGATGTTGATACCTGCTTTTTAAAAATATGAAAATGTGATGAATTAATCTGTAGTAGGATATTTTTAAAGTAATTTGAAAGGCACTGCAAACAATTTATATTTTTTTTAAATAGAGAAATATAATATCACAATATATCTAAGAAAAGAGTCCACGGATTTGTTCGCCTTTCTTTCACAATAACGGCATAAAATAAACTATCAACAGGATTAAGTGAGGTATTCTAGATCAGACTGTGTTAATAACACGGATCTTCACCTCTCAGTCGACAGCTGAAATATAAAAAACAAAGGGCTAACGCTTGTTTGAGTGGATAGGCGATTTGAAGCCAGATTCTACGAGGCGTTCATAAATGCATCACAGTTTTTGCAGCGATGGTCTGTCGTCTGGTTCCTTGAATGTGCGACCCCTGCCTGTCACTGTGCTGCAGCCAAACACTCCCAATGGAGGAGAGGAGGAGGAGGAGGAGGTGGACGGTGAGAAAGATGAAGAGAATCACCCGTCGCCTCGAATCTCAAATTAATGATAGGGAAACTAACATGGAGTAAATTTTAAAAAGCAATTTATATATCCATTCTTGCGTGCTCTGTTAGGACTGTTCTGATTGACGATGGCGTCGCAGTGCACAGAGCAAGCCGTGCAGGAGTTCCTGATGGAGAGAGGAGGGAGGGTCCAACAGATTGAGCTGATCGATCATTTCCTATCAATTTGCAGGGAGAATGACCCGTCGAAGAAAGGGGTGGATCGCGAGGTAGTGAAACGTATCGTTGACAACGTGGGTTTTGTGCAAGTGGAAAACGGTGTGAAATTTGTATGTTTAAAGCACACTGAAGGCATCACGGTGTCGGTGATGCACGGGGACACAGACGGCCACGGTCACGCGGAATGCAACGGGAATATCCAGGAGACACTGGACAACAACTTTGTCAACATCAACACTGATAACGACGGCCAACCAGGTACGGCTTACCTTGATTTTATGCAATTCTGTGTATTTTTTTGAAAAAAAAAATAAATCAAATTAGGGGAAGGCGAGGTTTTATTTTAAATCTAATTTGCATGTAGATTTCTATTAAAATAATTATCATATATCTAATATTTGTCTGATTTTCTTACGTTGTGTATTCGTTTAAAGATATTTATTTGATCATAGTGTCTCCTCTTCTAAGCCACTAAATGATCTAATATGTGAAAGCCATAACATAATATAGCCTCAAGTTGTCAAAGTGCATTGAGTTACGCCTCCTATTTTGACCTATTTCTGTCCAAAATTCAATCAAAGGCCAGAATAATACAGTATAATAACACAAAGAGGATTACAAGAAGGACGTCTAGCATACAGTACCTGAGGGGATTACAGTGGAAAGGTTGCCTGGAGTCAGATAAGGTTCAGATTAAGCAATTGAAACTCACTACTCTATAAAAATCAACATACAATGGTTCCACAGGAGTACCCATCGCAATGGCTGCCTGCCTGGACAATGACAAGCAGTCCAACGGCAATGCCCACCCTGCAGCCCCTTGCCAGAATAGTCGGAGCAATACGTCCACTCCTACCTCTTGTGGAGGAGGGGAGGTGAAATTGAGGGACAGGAGGAGGCGAGAGTCAGCTCCGGTGATAGGGCTTTCAGATCTGGACCAGGCCCATCCTACAGGTTCCCACAACCAGCAGGTGAGAGGATCACGCCGGGTGTCCAAAGGGTCCCAGCGAGCCATGCTGATCAGCTGCCTATCTGAGGACAGCCCCTTTGACGGGCTCGACCATATCGGAGATATCAACACGCCGAAGGGGAGCCGCAGGAACTTCATAGAGCTGATGATGAGCAGTTCTCCTCAGGTGGGACATTTTGTTTGTCTGGAATGAAATCAAGCTTTAAAGGAGATGAGTATTATTTTTATCTTTGTATGGCAGCGTTACAATTTATTGCAATCAGTAACCATTACAGCATGTGAGAAAGTGATTTTAACAAGAACATCCTAAACCTGTGAAGATCACTGATTCAGATATCAAAGATATCTCCTGCTTGGCTTTTAAATATTTCAAATTTGACACCACCTTTGTCTTTTGCCACACCTAACTCAGCGATGTCACAGCGGGAGTGTGTGCTTTAATACCTGACTGACACAGTCATCCATTAAGGAAATTAAGCAGGTTCCCCTGCTTTGACCTCTGCGCAACCTGCAACTCACCGAAGAGTTTAGCAGCTGACAGGCTTCACACCCAAACAGGGTGAGGCCAGACATGCATTCCTCCTGAAGGATGACTTCACAGTGACTGCATTCTGTTTTATACAACTGATAGATTAAACATGGTGATGTAATCCAGCTTTCCTTTACTCTCACACAGATTAACCTTTGACCCTCTCTGATGATTGTTAATGGCAGAAGCCAAAACAGATGAAGATTTCAAACGTTTTTTTACTGTCACATTTTTTTATAAAATTATTATCAATATTAGTTTGCTATTTAGTGGTGATAAACATTGGTGGTCCGTATTTTGGTATTAGGCTTACTGATGTTAAGATAGCCTTTCTTCAAACGACAGAATACAGATTATGTGTGCTTGATGATGACAAAGTTTTCAGCTATAAATCTGTACTATTAAATGAAGTAATTAAAAATGTGTTACTGATCTCATTCTCATGATCTACACTGGTAGGTGCGGAGGTCTCTGATTAACCGCGGCACACGCCTGCGGGACTCAGTCAGGAGTGATGGAGACTCGACTTCCCTCCTCTCCTCAAACACCGATGAGGACTGTGCCTCAGTGACCCTGGACCCGCTGGAACACGAGTGGATGCTGTGCGCATCAGACGGCCTTTGGGAAAGCCTGCAGTCGCTTCTCGCTGTAGAACCCAGCCTGGTGACCAAAAAAGACTTTGTGACGGGGTTCACCTGCCTCCACTGGGCGGCTAAACAGGGCAAGGTAGATCTGCTCTCCCAGCTGCTGGACTTTGCCAAGGACAACTCCATACCTGTGAATGTAAACGTGAGATCAAGTGCTGGATACACACCGCTTCACCTGGCAGCTATGCATGGACACACACAGGTGGGTTGCTTAGACAGTGGTAGATTAGTGTGGTGTCATGTGTTAGACAGGCTCAGTGAAACGGCAGATAATTGTACACACTCCATCTGCTGCAGCTAGAATATTTACAGTCCCAGCTGAGAACACAGAGTTAAAGAGTTAGACAACTATGATATGTCCACAAAAGTTATCTATTATTTCATGAGTTAGCACTGATAGCTGCCATCATTTGTAATACTTGGAAATCCCTTTTTTTCTGTAAGAAAATATTTTCTCTCATTCTTCATTTAATGTAAAACAGTCATTAAAAAAAAGTAAGTGTCTTTTGGACTGAGAAAAAAAACAGATACTTGGATGGGTAACACAAGACAGAAACACATGATTGTTTTACTTGAATTAAAAAGCTACCCTAAAGACATTAATGAATTGTATCTAATTTGAAAATGAATGCTGAAGGTAAAGGACATGTGCCAATTTAGTTTACATCTAAAAATGAAGTTTAAAGAGGGACAGAATTGTATGCATTAATGGCTATAATTTGTACCAAATAAGGACAAAAAGAAAAATGTCAAAAATAAACAACAAAAAAAAGAGTGTTTTTTTCATGGTGCCTTAAGGTGCCGTTTACAAGTCTTAGCTAGAAAGGAGCGCTATGTTCTGTATAAATGACATGGCATCTTTTCAGTGTCTGATTGTTCATCTCTGTATGTATCACTGTGCTTTGATTGACAGGTGGTTCGTGTGCTGCTGTCAGACTGGGAGGCGGACCCAGAAGCTCGAGACTACAGCGGGAGGCGAGCCATCCAGTACCTCTCTCCCCCGCTCGCCGCAGATCTTCAGGAGGAGGGAGTGGTCACCTCACCAGGACCTGAGTCAGACACCGAAAACACCATGAGTGGCAGCGGTGGAGGGCGCGGCTGGCGATTTCCCAGAGTCCTTCAGGGCAATCTGAACCCGCTTCGACTCCTGAACTCGTCCGCTGAGGCATCAGAGGAAACAGGAGCGACAGAGAAGACCAAAGGAGGCTGGCAGAGGAAGTCGTCTCTGGGTCGGCTGAACGCCCGGCTTCATCGCGGACGCCACAGAGCCCAGATCATCCACAGCGCCTCTTTCAGGGACACGGGGGAGGTGGGGAGAGGAGAGGAGCTCCCTAGCAGTCCTCTGCGAACACGACCACTATCCAACCTGTTTGGATGACACAACTCAGAATCTGCAATATTAACATAAACCAGCGTTGATGTTCAAAATACAGTTTTCTTACATTCACAACCTGACAGGTCAGGGTTGGGTTTTTTTTTTTTTTTTTAATAAAATTTAAGATCTCTATAAGGTCATGAATCACATCTTTAACTTATAGACTCCTACTGAGTTTAAAATTATATTAATAGAGCATTTTACTTTAAAAAAACCTCAAATGTGTTTGTTTAAATTCTAACTTATTTTATGTTCCAGTTGCCGTTTTAAGGTTAATTTTAATCACATGTAGCGTTTTATTTGCACATTAATGGCCTTAGTTTGAAGTGAATTACTGCCCTATGATTTGTATGTCAGTTGTATGTTTTCTTTTGTTTAAGGTTGTGTTTTGGAACAGGCAGCTTCAACTCTTCCTGAGGTTATTCTTTTAAACAGTACAAGAGAACAATGTTTACACACGGTAAATTGTTTACAGAGTAAATTAATATAATCCTAGAACTAATTCTGTAAATCTCAACCTCCTTTGATTGAGTGGTGCTGATTTTTTTTAATTTTTTTTTTTAAACATGTCTGTACTGTGAATGGATCTTTCTTCTAATTTCTATGTAGCTGGTTTCATTACTCAAGCTGCGTATACACCGAATTGTTGTAGGTCCAAACCACCATGTATTTCTGTTGTCTTGGCACTCGTCACTTTGAAGAAAGTTTTAGAAGATGAGAGGAAATTGCTCCAACTTAAACCATGCTGGCTGTTAATGGTCCTATACCCTGTGTAAATGTTTAAATATTGTACACATGATGTTCAAAATCGAGAAACTTGTTTAACCCATTTGTATTTAACATTTTATTGTCAGAATGAGAGGGCACCAAAATCATTTTTACTCTCATAAATAAATAACTTTATGTAAACTTAAAGTTCAAAACGTTTTTCTACTGATCGTGCTGTACCTCAAATCCTCTGAGTCATTGTAACAGGAGTTAAAGAGGTCTGGGCCTATATCCGCAGATTGCAGCACTTTTGTGCAAATCTTCCATTTTTAAATTCTGTTCACAATTTTAATCTGCAAGAATGAAACAAAGTAATCTCATAGATTAACAATTTCATGGACAACTGGCTTGCGTCACACTCAAATAGGTATTTAGGTCAATTTAAGGCTCGTTCCACCGACTGACAATTTAGCACTGATTACTTTTTCCAGTAAATATGCAATCCACTTCCACTCTGGGCCAGATTTTATACAACAAGTTGCCTTTGTTGCCTCTTGCATTGTTCTGACCTAGCATGTACACAATCAGTAGTTCATTAATCGTGTATGTAACATATTGGGATAGACCAAAACATGCTCTATGTTTACCTGAGAGGCACACTGACTTTGACTGTTTTCCCAAATATGTGAACCTTTCTTGTGTCTGATTATTGGCTCGATTAGAAATAGTTTATTTCATGAATGTTCTCTTATAATCAGGTTTTGTACTCAAATCATATGGGCGTCATGGATTAATATGGTTGACTCTATTGATCTACATATGTTTTGTGCACTTTTGATGTCAAAAGTCAGTTTTTCAGATGCATGACCAGAGGATTGAAAATGCTGTGCATGGATGTTTTTTTATGTCTTTAAGTCATCGTGTCTTATTTGTGAAATACTGTAAAGTTATCATTAGGTGTGAATACACTGTTACTGAGCCACTGTCATCTTCCTCTATGTTAAATAAAGCAATAGTGATTTGCAAAATACTGAAGCAGAATGTTTTTCAGTCTGTTAATGTCCAATCAAATACAGAAAATGTAGACACACAAACTCACTAAGAAGGAGGAAACACATGATGGTCAGCATTGCCTGTCCTGCTGACTGCTGACACTCAGTGATTGTCCCGGTCTGTTGATGCTGAATAATTGATGATCTGACCCCCCCAACCCCTCCCACCCTTGTGCCAGCTTCGGTCCAGCTTTTACAGTTTGCCCACAGCTTCCTGTCCGCAAGCTGTCTCTGTATCACTGCACCCAATATATTCATAGACAGTCCTCATTCTGCACCTGTTCTGTGTATGTTTTAGTTTGTGTGTGTGTGTGTGTGTGTGTGTGTGTGTGTGTGTGTGTGTGTGTGTGTGTGTTTGTGCGCGCGTGTATATTTCTATTCAAACTTTGACCTTGTATTGATCCAATTTGCGTAAGGTAAATGGGACATTTCATGTGAAATTACAGCTGATCAAAATTGCTGATATTCTTTTTTTTTTTTAACATTAAATGATATTTATGTTAAGATTCTGTTCAGCACTGACTCTCTTTTTCCATGTCATTTCACTGGAGACGGGAGGCAAAGTAGGTAAAAACTGATCGGATTAGTAAAATGTTATTTATAACCAGCAGATGTATAAAAAGGATTTGTGAAATTCATTCAATACCCTGAATGGATGTTGCTGAGCAGATAGCCACAGCTCTGAGAATTGTCTCGACTGATGTTCTTCCAGTTCACTGTTCAGGTCTGTTGTTCTCTTCCTGTTCACCAGAACAAATCAACCACATAAAAGGAGGATTACACGTATACGCTCATTACAATCACAAATGTGTCACTTGTGTTTATATGTAAATCCTCTTGAATCAGAGTGTGCTCTTTGGTGTTTTGCTGATCTCTGGTTTTGCCTCCCAAGTCAAACAAAATTCAGAGCGGTCAGTGAAGCGATGAATTAGTACCCTGTGCTCGTAGATCCCAGAGTCTAGTTGCCCGAGGCAGCCTGTTTGTTAAATTGCTGCTGATCGCGAGGCAGTAGAGAGGCTGTCTGACTGCAGCTACTGACCTACATACAAAGTGAAGGGACTAATGCCTATTATGTAAATTCCTCAGCAATCTTTTCAGAGAAACTGTGCCAACTTTTTCGCCTGGGGCTCTCGCTGTTGGACTAATCCATGTCCAATGCATCCCCATCTCTCCCTCTCTCTCCACTAACAATTATCATAGCAATGATGGCATTCATGTAAAGCCTGAATTTGACCCAACAGTGCCAAAAAACTACTAAGCCAGTAGCTAAAGTTCACTGTCTCAGATAGTCACCAATCTGGTAACAAAAGTTTGGAGTCATTATCCTTTTAGATGCTGAACAGTTTCCTCAAGGAGCACCAACCAATTCTTCCATGTTGAACATAGTGCTGAGCAGATTTATTAGGGTTATTTCAATATTTTCATAATAAAAGGAAGAATACTAAAAAGAACAATGATAATAACTATAACAATAAGCGGTCGATGTAGCAGACAGTCATGATCATTTCTATGTGACGGGATGTTTTTTGCAGTCTTGCCTCTCCACATGTCCACATGGTGTCGCTGTTTGTAAACGATGTCTCTGTGCTGCTGCAGCTCCTTGTCTCATCCTCGGGTCAAAGTTGAACACAAGCGGAAGTGGCATATAGTGGATGTATTTTTTCTCTCTCTCTCTCTCTCTCCTGTGTTTGGCTCCCAATAATCAATACAACACATCAGTAATATTGTTTATTTTTGCGAAGAGGCTAACTAATGTTAGGTAGGTGGTCGTACATCTGACTGTCATTTGATCGCTGTTAAAGTTTCACTGCGATAAAAAAAAGTAACAGGAGCCTTGAAGCTAACGATTAGCCTGCAACCATCTAGAAAAAGGTTGAAACGTCTTTGCACGTCTCATGTTTAATCTGACATCGAATCGGTTCTCTCTCTTTTTTCTTCTTCTTTCATTAATCAGCTTTAAATTCGGATGGTGCTGTGGGATAAAAGGAAAACGACCTATTTGAAGAGAGTAGAGAGGGTTATTTGAAGAGGGGGGGGGGGGGGGGGGGTTTCTCCTCTACAGGATCTTTACTGTGTGCCATTTCTACAGCTTCTTCAAATGTCTGCAACCATGACCACGATTGTCCATGACACTGCAGAGGCGGTGTGCCTCTCCTCCGACTACAACCTGTACCTCAAACCTATCGCCAAGATGACCGTCAGCGTGGCTTTGCCGCAGCTCAAGCTGCCCGGCAAAAGCATCTCTAACTGGGAGGTGATGGAGAGAGTGAAGGCCATGGTCGCTCCGGACCAGTTTTCAGTCCTGCGGATTTCTAAGAGCACCATGGACTTCATCCGCTTTGAGGGGGAGGTGGAGAACAAGACTGTGGTCAAGAGCCTGCTGAGCCGTCTTGATGGGAAGACCATCAAACTTAGTGGCTTTACTGACGTTCTGAAGGTAAGGGTGCCGCGAGGGAACAAAAATCGTTTGGGGAGTGAATCTGTTTGAATGCAGGGAATGTTTTTGTTAAGGCGTGTGGAGCAGTTAATCTTTTATATGGAGATTTTTTTTGAACAGTTTTCAGTATAATAATCCTTCATCTGAACCAGAGTATGTCTGAAACAGTTTAAAGAAATACACGCTGTGCGTTGCAGAGCTGCAGGGTTAGATTGCATGTAACTGTCCTTTAAACAAACCACTAACGTTTTATCTGACAACCCTCCTCATCATCGCGTGTGCTCCTTCAGGTTCGTGCAGTAGAGAATAAGGTGGACTTTCCTACACGACATGACTGGGACTCCTTCTTCCGTGACGCCAAGGACATGAATGAGACTCTGCCAGGAGAGAGGCCTGACACCATCCACCTGGAGGGACTTCCATGTCGCTGGTTCAGTGAGAAGGACAGCCAGTTCCCAGACCGGCCATCTGAAGAGGTCCTCGCTGCGGTTTTCCAGACATTTGGCAAGGTAGTACATGATTCTGTTTTTGAACATTTAATTGGAAATATACTATATAGTTAATACAATGTCATTTTTAGAAGATTTTTTTGAACATGGACTCCTTTCAGGTGAGAAAGGACCCCCTCATGAGGCTACATTTATACATTTATACAAGTAATTAATTTTTAAAACTTAGAGAAAATGTTGACTCCAAGGTTTTTTCTGTTTTTTTTTAATTTTTATTTATTTTTTTGTAATTTATCATGGCACAATCATATCAGAGTTGATCTATTGGCACAAAACTAAAGTGGGCGGGAGTATCGGACAAAACAGATGATTTTATTGATGCTACAGGTCCCAGTTTCTAGATTTGCATTTTCAGTGATACATCAACCTTTTGCAATGGTTTGTAAATTATTCCGCCTGGCTAAATCCATTGAGATACTTAAAAAAAAAAAAAATCAATCATGTAAATCAAATTGTAAATTTAAGCATTGAACTAAGCATAAATCCCATCCCTTTTTATTCTGACAATGTGCCTCTTTTTTTTTTTCTTCTTACAGGTGCGAAATGTGGACATCCCCATGCTGGACCCGTACAGGGAGGAGATGCTGGACAAGAACTTCAGCACCTTCAGTTTTGGGGGTCATCTGAACTTTGAGGCTTACGTCCAGTACCAGGAGTACTGTGGATTCACCAAGGCCATGGACACCCTGCGCAGCATGAAGCTGATGCTGAAAGGAGACGACGGAAAGGCAGTGGCCTGTAACATCAAGGTACTGCTGGCTTTGTTAAGTAATGTGTTTTCTTTTGAATCAGTCCGTATGATCCGTGTCATGTAACGGCCATATTTACAGCCATGTTAATATGGGGAGGGATAGGAATTCAAAACATTTCAACACAGCTTCTAATTTTTTTTGCGAAGTATTAAGGTCAATTTAAGACGGTGCTTTGACCAATCAGACACCTTCAATTTAATTAGCATTGATCTCGTAATATTCCTCCTTCAAACGTCCTTAATTATGTTTATTTTCAAGACTAATAACTACAGCCTTTGCAGTTCTTTTGACTCTTTGCTGTCTTTGGTTTGGTTGTCCACTGAGGACGTAGCACACATCTGCGCCGGTTTGATTAGCCACCGGTGAACTGATGGAGTGATACTGCAGGCGGGAAATTTCAGCGAAGCAGATTGTGTTGTGGGAGAGTCGCAGAGCAATTTTAAGACCTTTTAGTGGAACGAGAATTAAAGCTGTGTCATCATTATTTCCAAAGTAATGAGGGATAGAGGGAGTGCCTGGTCTCTTAATCCTGAGAATAAAGCCTCCCTGTGAAATCTAAACACGGGTTACAGAAGCAAAGAAGTTTCTTCATTAAGTGGGAGATATTGTCAGTGAGTTTCAGCTTGGATATTTCATGAATAGATGTACATACATGTTAAAACCTATGCATCTGTTTTGTGGTTTTGACGAGTTTAATGTGGCTTACATGTGAAAAAAAAAAAGAAAAGATTTATAAGTAAGTGTAGTCATTAAAAGTGGAGGACAGTATGAGGTCGTTTTCACTCGAGGCACGATTGTTTCGTACCATGCCCGAGCACGATGACACAGTCTGATACAGCAGGAGGCAGTGTGCACAAAGTCAAACCGACAAGTCCACCAAAAAGGACGAAGAAGAAGAATCCAATCCAATCCAACTTTATTTAATTAAGCACTTTAAAACAACCACAGCTGACCAAAGTGCTGTACAATAAATTAACAAAAAGTTAAATTTAAAAAAAAGAAGAAAAAAAAAGGCGAAGAAGAAGCAGCAACCATGGCAACCACCTCTTTTTACTTCCCCATCTACCAGGCAGCCCAGGAGGATTAACAGTATAGTGGTCCACTTCCTTGTTCGAGCACGATTGCGTTCACATCTTCCACGGACTGTACTCGTGAATCGAGCCCGAGACCATCTCTTTAAGCGGACTCGGGCACGGTACCTGAGTACAGTATGAGCACAGTACGTGCTGGTCCCTCGTGTGAAACCACCCTTATTCTCTCCCTCTCTTCCACAACAGCCTCAATATTTAAGCATCCATTTGTACGTCACAACTAAGAACTGGATTTGATTAATGATGTTTGGGTTTTTTTTATCTTTCACTTTGACAAAAATGTTGACATGCGAAAATAATAAGGCAAGAAAAAGTACAACACGTCCACTTAACCGGAAGAAACCATAAACACACTGTCAAATTTAGAATCGTACAAGTTGGGAAGTTTTTACCGAGAACTTTGTTTCCCATGAGAGTTCAGTTTTGTGAAGCTTGTTTTCATGTTTGTTTTGTTTGTTTGTTTTTCTTCAGGTGACGTTTGACACCAGCAAGCACCTGAGTGAGTTGGCTCTGAAGAAGAGGAGCATGGAGAGGCTGAAGTTACAGGAGCTGGAGAGGCAGAGGGAGGAGCAGAAACGACGGGAGAAGGAAGAGGAGGAGCAGCGTAAGGAGGAGGAGAGGTACGGTGGCAGCATCAACCGAGAGCAGATCCTTTTACTGAATCCTTTGAAAGCTAAATTAAAAAACAAAAGATACTTAACGTGGGACTAAATGTAATGTAATATTTACACTAAGAGGATAAAAAAAAAAACTTAAGGGTTTAGAAAATCACAATAAGTGTTAAGAAAAAAAATGTACCTTTGCTTCAGGAAACAGAAGGAGCAGGAAGAGGAGGAGAGGGAGCGGAAGAAGGAAGAGAAGATCCGAAAGCGGGAGCAGAAGCTGCGCGAGCGAGAGGACCGGAAGAACCTGAAGAGAGTGAGGAGGCAGCAGGAGGAGGAGCAGAAGAAGCTGCAGATGAAGATCGCCATGGAGGAGAGGAGGCTGCTGTTGGCGCAGCGCAACCTGGAATCCATCCGGCTCATTGCTGAGTTGCTGGCCAGGGCCAAGGTATTTACTGTGCAAGACTTTTTTTATGGACTTTTTCTTTTTTATGTTTGAACCTTTCCTGGGTTTCTGAATGTTTAATTTCTCCTTACCGGACTTTGTTTCCTCCTCCTCCTCCCCCCAGACTCTGAAGCAGCAGCAGGAGGAGAAGGAGAGGGCTGAAAGAGAAGAGCTGGAGCGGCAGGAGCAGGCGCGGAAGAAGGAGGAACTCGCCCGTCTACAGCAGCTGGAGGCCTGCCGACGCAAGCAGGAGGAGGAGCTTCGGAGGGTGGAGGTGGAGAAGGAGCGTGCGCTGGAGCTCCAGCGCAGGGAGAAGGAGCTAAGGGACCGACTGCTTTGCAACCTGTTGAAGAAGAGCGGTAACAAAACCGCGAGAGCTCCTCCAGGCTCACAGGAGCGGGACGGCCCCGAAACAAGGGAGGAGTCCTCCGAACCTGCAGGAAATGAGGTGATGTTGGGGGTCCTGGGACTGGTTAATGGGTTGAAGTCGGTCGAGAGCAAAGATAAGCCGGCGTCAAAATCCAGTGGCAACTCCCACGGTTTGGGGAGAAACAGGGCAACAGAGCGGAGGAGAGGAGGGGAGGACAGGAAGAAAGTCCGGGAGGGAAGGAGAGAAGAGGTGGCGAGGAGCAGGGAGCGAGCGAGGGAGCGAGACCACTGCCACAAAGAGAGGAGCTCCCACAGCAGGGGAAGGAGGAGGCGCTCTCACAGCTACAGCAGGAGAAGAAGAAGCTCCAGCCGCCGTAGGAGGAGCTCAAGCCACCGCCGGAGGAGCTCCAGTTACCAGAGTGGCAGGAGACGCAGCCGAGGCCATTACTGCAGGAGCGCCAGCTCCAGCCGGGAGAGGAGCAGGAGCAGCAGCAGCGGTGGGAGGAGCTACAGCAGGGGGAGGAGCCGGCGGCACAGTGGTCGCAGGCACAGCAGAGGCAGCTCCAGGAGCAGCAACAGGAGCAGAGAGAGGAGGAGTCACAGTCATTACAGCAGGAGTTACAGGAGGCACAGCAACAGCAGAGACAGGAGCCACTCGAGACGACGCTGATGTCATCGACATCATCCGCTTAGTTTGGCTTCAAATTCGCGTTCAATGAGTTCGAGAATGAATAACATCGATATTTTTTTAGATTCACGTGATGTGGAATCGCACCAAATGGCCTTTTGCAGAACAGGACAGCGTGTTCAAACCTCATTAATCGACTGTGTAAACAAATTGAGGTATAAAGAGTCGAATCTGTTTCACAAAGTCAACTAAAAAAACTAAAAATAAAAACAAAACATTGAAGTGCTCCCTGTGTTTCCAAAGCGTGAACGTTTCTGCTGTTGACTCCAGAGAGTTGCTGTAACGTTTTTAGTTTTGTATTTTTGAATGGTATTGGATTGGCGCCAGAACAACAATTTTATTTTTAACATCTGTAAAACAATTTGAAGTTTAAAGATCCCATTTTTATTTCGGTCCTCAGGAAACGATTCCATTCAGTATTCGAAAGATGAAAATGCTCTGAAACTGTTCTCTGAATGTGAGAATACCTTGGAGTCACCATATAAAGGAAGTCAAATAAGGAGCGAAAGGTTTGATTTAGTGCTTAGTGATTGTTTTAGAAGATGAGCAAACGAGTTGACCGTACGATGAACTTGAGAGGCGATTGTTTTGTGAAATGATGCGTTTCACAGGGAACAGTTTGTCTTTGTTGTGTTGCTGTGTCTCCAGCCTGTTCAGCCTCAGAGATGAAGAATTGGTCTGCGTCTCCTGCTGACACGTTGTCAGGATGGACTTTCAAACACACCGCGGCCCTTCAGGCTGCCATCGTCGTGGAAGACTTTTAAGAGGATTGCTCGTACTTCAAAGAATGGCTGCTGTTCCATTTTTAAATGTGAATTTTCAACAACAGACTAGAAGAAACATTTCTTGGTGTTTTGCCGACCAGCGGACGGCAGATTTCATTTTAAGTTTTTGTTCAACTGTTGTCCATTTTGATGTGACATCACTGAAATCTACATCATCCCTGAACCAAGCGGCCCATTCTTTTTTTAAGATCTTGCAGTTCCAGGTTTCAAAGACTGAGTCTATTTTTTTTTTAAGTAAATATTTGTTTTTAAAGACAAAATTATTTCAACAGGTTTCACCTGTATGAATACTTGACGGTAAAAGTCTAAGTAATGACAGCTTGCAGACCTATTCGATTGCAAGTGGTTCTTTGTGCACCTTGTGAAAAGTCTGTAAAGTGAAAAAGTTTTGTTGACTTGGAGACATGAATGACAATGTCATGTTGAATCCCATGTGTTCCATGTACTGTATGATCATGATCTACAGGAGCATGTTTTGCATTCAGGGTCAAAATAAAAAAAATCCAGACTAAAACATTTCAGAAGCGTCTTTCCCTTTTGTTTAAATCAGTTTTAAAGTTATTTAAGCGAGGATTTATTGAAAACTAAATGTTCAAAATATGCCAGAAAGGAATATGCAGTCCGTGATGATGAATGTATGTGGTGTTGTAAAGGTAAAACAAAGACATCAAACCAATCTTGGTATGGTTATGCGATTGTAGCGTTTGTGTGCGTGCGTGTGTGTGCGTGTGCGCGCGCGCGCATGGGTGGGGAGGGGGGTGTAAGTGAGTTTACATGAAAATAATAATGGTTTCCCTATTGATCTTTGTATGTCATGATACCTATTTGAATTAATGAAGAGACAAAAAAAAAACAACCAAAGTGTTGACAATAGAGAGACTGAGAAGCCGGTTTAAAGAGCCAAGTCCACCTTGCCCAGGTGCCAAATGAAGTTGCTCCGCCCCTTTTTACCAGAATCAAGCCTTAATAGGAAGATATGGTGCATTGGGAAGTCGTCTTCCGTACGTCAGTGAGTTCACATTCTTTCAGATCGGAAAGTCAGAGTTTTATAACAGTAAATAATTGCGTTGATCCGACGAAAAAGATTGTTGGAATTTCCCTATTAAGAGTTAAATTTCA
>NC_136702.1:14060250-14077015 GCF_947650265.1 Symphodus melops | reverse complement strand
TAAACCAAAAACAAAATAAAAAACTTTTGGTGTTATTATACTCTCAGTAAGCTGGGGTGGTGGGTAGTTTTGTTCCTATACCCAAGCCTTTTGAGTGAACTCCCCGGCAGCCTTTTCTTTGGTTCAGTGTTTTCTGGGTCTCCTGAACAATTTAGTTTAAAGTCAGCTATTTAGTTTAGAAGGGTCCTTCGTCTCCACACAATTTATTTGTCCCCCCCGGACCCCTCACCTGTGTCCCACTTCCCCCCTTTCCTGCCAAGGTCTAATGTCAGAGTTTGACTTTTACAGAAGGTAATTGAATAATCCTGCTGTAGATAAAGCACAAATACGACTTTATCAATTAAATGAGCACGCTAAAAAGGCGAACGAGTAGACAGACGTGTGGTCTCATTTACGTCCTGACGATTTGCCTTCAGCCCGTCCTTGTCTGTTTGAACAGTTTCTCAAGATGGATTTCAGTCTCATTGTTATGTTTGAGGGAGGACAGCCAGCAGACAGCCAGAGGACTGTCAGACTTCGTGACGGGATTCACTGAGACTGACTGAAGTAAATTCCATCTGTGAGAAACTGTGAAAGAAAGAGAGACTAAAGAACTAGTTCTTTTCAACAAGCAAATGTACCTTAAATAGACGGAGCATTCATACAGCAAGCCTTCTTTATTTCATCATTTTGAACTATGACGACGAGATGAAGCCAAAGTGTTGAGACAACACGTCATGCTCTGATTTAGCAAATGTACAAGTAAAAGAATACACAATTACATGTGTTGTCCCACATAATGTCAACATGCTTCTGTCTTTGCGTTGTTCCAGAGAGGGAAGAAATCAATACGAAAAGGCTTTTGGAGTCAGTTCGAAGACCTCTTTCAAGCTCTCTACAGGTAAGGAGCTATCGTGTGCACACGCACACATTCCTCAAACAGAGACAACACACATCCTTGCTCATCTATATTCTGTCTCTGTCTCTTCGTCTAAAGCCTGTCTGTCACTTTCTTCCCTGTTCCCCCTAAAAACACAGACTTGTGGGATTTATTAGGAGTCAGGGGATGTCTGAGGTTGAGATGAGGGAGAGGGTGTGGGCAGTGACGTGAGGAAGCTCGGAGCGAGGAAGCGAGAAAGAAAGGGGGGGGGGGGGGGAGAGAGAAAGAATGCATCTGCCGCTATCCTTGAGGTCTTGTGTGTTTATGGTTATCTAATGCCCACAGTTTTAACGCTTCACCGATCTGCTGGTCAGCACTTTTCAGGGGTCACACGCTAAAAGTTTCACACTTTGCTGCTAATTGGACGCGATCGACTTGCCCCGAGGCTTTCTACTAGGAGGCTGCCAGTCTCAAAGGAACAGAAACCATCAAAGCTGACACACAGAGGAGTTACGTGCTAAAACATCCTCTCTTCTTGTCCTTAGCGGGTCTTGATATGTTCAAACACTGTCCTGTGATGCCATGGTGTCTGATGTGCAGATAACAGAGTGAAACTGCACTTCTCAAATATGGAACTATAATAAAATGTACCTACGCAAATAGACAGATCTATAAATACATTATTTTTTTTCAGTCTTAGCGCCCCAGACAGATAAAAACAGTGGAAGGAAGCAGAACAAGATGGATTAAGACACTGTTAACTAATATTTATTTTGTTTTATTTTAAAATTGTATTTCCTCTACCCATATTTTGTTGTTAGATGTAAATTGTTTTTGGGCTTGTCACTGAACGGAGCCTCCTGCACATGAATTTACAATCTAGCTTTAATTGATTGAGAAATGAAAAGACTCGGTGAAAGAATTCCCGCAGCTGCACACAATTAACTTAATGTGGAGGAGCAGTTGTTTGTGCCTGTTGATTTCTCCTGTGACCACTGAGGGTGAATTAGCAGGGGGGGGGAAACAACCGCTGAAGTCATTCACCCGGGTTCTCCGAACGCCGTCGCAGAAGCAGGGTGATTCAAAACTGGGTGGATGACTCAGACTCCTGTTTACTCATCGCCATTTAACCAGCCATGTAGTGCACCTGAATAATTTACAGCCAAGTCCAGACTGCAGCTTCAATTCTCTCATTCAGAAGGCCAGACGAGATTAAGAGGGAAGATCAGAGGGAGAGTGCTTATTTCGAGAGATTTCAAGATTCTGGTAAAAACAAGATGTTGCACAAAAGTTTTTTGCTACAGAGATCAGTGCTTATTATTTGCTTCACACCAGGGAGATGTGTCACAATTTTAAAAGCCTGATTCTGCAGAGCAAACATAGAGAGAGGGTTTTATAAGGAAATAGATGGAGTGATTAATGTGGGATGAGGCCTTTTTATATATTAAAGTGTACAATAAAATAATGAAAACTAGAGCATAACATGATGGTTTACACCGTGTGGAAAATGTATTCCATTGACTGATGTTGTTACGTCATATCTTTAGAAAATCTATTTTAATTTCACTCACTTCTGTTTTACTGCGTCCTTCAGCTTTCATTGCTAAAATGTGATAAACATATCAGTCGCCAAGATCAGCTTTATTTCTAATCATGGTGTCTGGGTTACTTCAATGCCCCACTCTATGCATTTACTCTATGCATTTTTGTTTCATTATATACAACTGTGGCACATTTAACAGAATGATACTGACTCAGAAGTAGAGCAAACTACAAATTTGCACTTCTTCTATTTGGGAACTGACCACTTGTAAAACTTGTGCCAAATCACTTGTCCTACTTTGGCACCCTCCTCTTTATGGGTTCAGAAAGAGAATAGCCAGAAAAGACACAAAAAAAGTGCTCCAGTTAGCACAGATTAAATTAATGTTCAGCATGAAACTAGGTCATCTCACAGTGGTCACACGACATGATTACACTGATGATGGACGTAATGATCTCCATTTGAACACACTTTAAATGACACCCCTCATGGCTGGAGAGACTGAAGCAACAGGACAAACTGCGATCGGGCAGCCAGGAAGCGTAATTGTGACAGTGGGTGCAGATATGACAGAGACCTGCGGGGCTGTTCAAGAATACAAGACATGTTCATGCTGAGGGCAAGCAGATCATATAACAAGTTGATTTTATAATGATGTAAACAACCAGAGATAACCATGCAGGACGTACTGTCCTCAAAATGATCAGAGACAGGAGGAGATAGTGTGCGTATGAATGTGTTTAATCAGGGACAGAAAAGGGCTGCAGATTTTATCGTTTGGGGGCATTCAATAACTCTAAAAAATGTTCCCAAATTAAAGCTGACAGTCTGCCGTTTGGCCTCACAGTCATTTCATCTTTTCACATCCAATGTAATCAGAGTCTGAGGCCGCAACAATGAGTCACTTTCAAAGTTCTCCTGGAGGTCACGGTGTCGTCTGAAGTTGTATCAGATGGCTGATCACTTTGATACAGAGGAGTTTGGATAAACGCAAATCTAGAGTTACAGAAGGCAGGATGCTCAGCGTGTGCGTGTGATTGTGCCCGTGCCCCATAGCGAGGCAGAGTGCTGGGTGATGAGGTGGAGATTCCTCAGAGCAGCAGTGGTCACCACAGGCTCTTCTATGCTGCTGCACCCTGTCTCTCTCTCTCATACACACACACACACCCACACACACACACACACACACACTCACTGTGTCGCCACAGGGGGTGACTTTTGGAGATGAGGAGAGGCACAGTGTGTGTGTTTGTAGACATAGAGCAAACAGTCCCTTAGGTGACAGTTTGATAAAGAAAGTTTAGTTTCAAGTTTTGAGATGCGGTACTGCGACTGTCTGTTTTCTGTCTCTGTGTGTG
The DNA here is from genome assembly GCF_947650265.1 of Symphodus melops. Lineage (NCBI taxonomy): Eukaryota > Metazoa > Chordata > Actinopteri > Labriformes > Labridae > Symphodus > Symphodus melops. The sequence goes on along the minus strand of NC_136702.1, from coordinate 14,073,255 downwards.
TCTGTGCGTGGTTGTAGGTCTGATGAGGAGATGGTCAAATTTATGCAGTTAATGAACTCCATTTGGAACATCTGCGGTAAAGACGTGGTCACAGCCTTTGACCTTTCGCCTTTCAAGGTCATCTGTGACCTTGGCGGTAAGTGTGTGTGTGTGTGTGTGTGTGTGTGTGTGTGTGTGTGTTCTAATTTCCATAAGGTTGTGGGTTCACAGTGATTAACATTTAAAATTGTTGCTGTCATGTGTAAGCAGGAGAGACAGCTGGCCTGGCTACAAAAGCTTACACACAAGTACACGTATGTTAAACTGTACAGTTTGCACAATACACACACGGTCCACAGTGACCTTTATTATACTAGCTCCAGCCTTAATGACTCTTAAATCAGTCACGCTCCCCTAGACACAAAAATCAAAGTCACCTTCACTTGGAATTCCCCCTCTGCTGTCAGAGTCCCTGTATGACCAATTACTAAAATCAATGTGTAATAATTATCAGAAAAAAGGCTCCAAACGATGTCAAAGTTGGGGTCTGTACTTTCAGGGCTGGATGAATACATGAACAAAAAACAAATACAGTCTAGTCTATGGTGCAATTGGTTGGTTGTTAGTTTTTAAATGGTATTTAGCAACAGTTTGTGCTGTGCTACCTGCTACTAAATTACAAAAGGCCCTTTACCTGCTGATATAATGATCAACATGTGAAGAAGCTGCAGCACAAGTGATGTGTTTGATCCCCGACTGCAGAGACATGTCCGATGTGTCCCCGGGCAAGACACTTAATCTCAAGTTTATCAGCCTCTGCCATCACTCTCTGAATGGGAAAGATGTGACTTTCAGTCGTCAGAATACTGAACAAGCCAAAGTCCATTTGAATCTTTACCAATAAAGCTTGTACTATTCTCTAAAAGTTGAAACAAATAGCAGATAAAAATAGTTGAGCTGCATGTCTTTTTTTTGTTTTGTTTTTTTGCACCGAAAAACTTGTTCTTCAGAGAGTTGGAGGCAACAGAGCGTTTTGCCCGCTGAGATCAAGCCGAGTGTCTGGCCATGTCTTTCAGAATAGTCTTGTTTTGTTCCCCCCACTCCTCGCCAGCTGGCGGCTCAAATTCATGACTTTGTTGTTTGACATGTGAGAGAATGAAAGAGTTCAACAGTTTGCTTTTGTTTTTGCAATGCAGACAAATACTTATCATAAAATATTTTATTATTTATCTGAAAAGGTTGCCTTAAATCTGAATTACATTAGTGAACCGATGGTTTGTATTTCTAATTGGTTGTTCGTGAATTGACTGTATGAATGTGAAGTGACACATCAACGTCTTCTGTGCAGACATTATAGTTTAAAAAGTAGCTGCAATGACAGATCTCTTCTAGTCTCCTTTAAAGAATTGTTTTTAATAAATAGCTTTTATCGCAGCAGGTGTCTCACAAAATGATTACACAGGGATCAAATAGCACAAGGTTAGAGAAAAGGTTAGGATAAAATTAGACTAAAAAACAACTTAACAATCGGAGGCCATGGCTGGCAAAGAAATGGGAAAAAAAGAGTTAAGAACAGAGCAGGATCAAAATGACAGGTTGGAAGTAAACATAAAAAAATAATTATTTTTTCTTTTATTCAAGAATGTTCATCTCATGCTGAAACACCATGACATGAATCAGGGGGAGAGCATGTCTGCTGAATGCTGTCCAATTCCTTTTCATTTTGTCTCTTCCTGTAATCTTAACGCTGAGGGAGCTGAACTTTGCCTTCGCTCATGAATGAAACCCCACAAAATCCCTACTGTGGTAAATGAAGTTAAAGGTTGACATAAAGGCAGACACTCAATCCCAGATTAATAGGAAATACTGTAACAGGTAAAATCCTATTCATCCATCATCTATAAGGTTTATTCTGTTTAAGCTCGCGGTTGGCTAAAGTCGTTTCCAGCTGTCAATGAGCGAGAGGCCTGGTGAACCCTGGACTGGTCGCTATGCAACCACAGGGCTAACATACAGAAACAAATAAGCATTCACACTCGCATCTACGGGATATTTAAGGTGTAGGTAAAAATGCCCCAACAAAATAAAGAAGAAACTCATCTACTGGTGTTTTTATAATACACAAGTGAGTCTCTTGTGTGTGACACCACAGCTGACCACACAGGGGAGCTGTGAAGCCATTGAAAGCACCTACTTACACACGAACACACAAACGCAGGTGTAGACACAGAGGCACATCCAAGACAGCCTCTCTGTCTCTTCTCTCCTCTACTCCGTGACTTTCCTGGCACGGGGGTTGTGTGTTCATGTTTATGCATAAAGGTGCATCACCAAAAGGAGTGTGGACAGCAGAAGTGTGAAAGGGAAGTGACTACAGTGTCCCAGTAAAACTCACTGGGCATCTGTTGTCTGCACACACCTGCTGCTTAGGTGCTCCCACTGTCTGTATGCTGCCAGCCGGTCTGTCTACCTGTCTGTCTGTCAGTCTGTCTCTTTGTACAACTTTCTACAAATAATAACTGACTTCATAGTCCTAAAGAAGGTGGTTTGTTCCTTCTAACTCTCCTATAGGAAGTGATTTAATGGAAAGCAATGTGACATTTAACGCACACACACTATAATGATATGGTTTGTTTAAATAAATAATAAACTTAAAGGTTACTGGGACTTAAAGAAAAATGTATTCACGGTAGTGAAGCATAATGTGTTTTTTTTTATAATTCATGTAACTACACCAAGAAAAGTCAGACATGGGCAAAAATGTTCACATGGTTAACAAAAGCAAATGTCAAAAAATGTATCACAAATGTATGTATTTTTTAAGCTGCACAAGCACGAGTAAGTATGATCGATCTGTCCAGAATTCCAGACTTTTTCCTCAAACAGAAACTTAATAACATCTTTTATGAGACCGAGCTTTCGCAACCTTGGAGTACTGACCCCATTTAATTCTAATGGGGTCGCTGGAATCTTTTTCATTGATCAATAACAAATACACTGCATTTTAAAATATATTGATGCAGGCTCTGGGCCAGAGCCAATGCCCAAACAAGACGCTGCAGAGTCTTTGTCTGTCATCCATTTTGCAGAAATGTCATCCCAGTCTTTCTTTCTCTGTCGACATAATGGAATGGACAGAAACAGCCTAAACAAAGTCTTAACTGAATGTTAACTTGTCACACACTATTACATTATTAACATTTTTGGAGGACCAAAAAACAGTGTGTTTTGGATATCTGGGATTGTCAGAGTTTTGTGAAGTAAAAGTGGGGTCAAGAACCCAAAAAGTAAGAACCTCTGTTTTCCTGCAGAAAAAAGCCTCTGTCACACTCCATTACTCCAGACAAACCTACAATTGTTTTCTCCGGCTGATGAATACTCCACATTTTATTCAAACTAAACTTAATGGGTAAAATCAGAGAAGTTCCAATTCACTGGTCAATAGATAATTGAATTTAGATGCAACACAAATCACCTGGTGGAAAGCCTACACAACCAGTATTCTAAGAAGTTTATTCAAGGCAAAACATATTGATGTGTAAGTATGGACTTTATGAAAACACCAAGATCTGCTTGTAGTGGTTTTATTTAATAAACAATATACATCTGCATATACATTTCTTGGGGTAACATGCAAATAATATAAATGGACAGAATAAGCAAAAATCAAAGACAAGCAAACAAAAACAACAACAGACAAAATAACTCCCAAACACCCATCAAAGGATTTACTTAAAAAAAAACCCTGATGCAGCAGGCTTTGCTTTGGGTCTTCTACTGTGTATTGTGTTGGTTTTACTCCTCCTAGCTGCTCTTTGATTTTTTTTTTTCCACTGACGACCCCTGTTTGATGTAAGAGCCAGAGTACCTGTGTGTGTTTGTGTGAAAGAGAGAAAGCCTTTATAAGAATACGGACGTACAGTAGCAGAGCAGCAGGTCATGTTAGGAGGAAAGCACTGCTGGGCTTGACTGTTTGACCTGTAGGCTATATACAAACAAACACAAAGTCACACACACACACACACACACACACACACACACACACTCACACACTATTTGGCTTTGTAGGTTTTCAAAGTGAGATCCCATGATCCTGATTCCCTCTTCTTACAGTCATTCTTTTTTAAATTTATATTGCGTAATGAAGCATGACTGACAATAATGCTGCCAAAGAATCAAGTTGAAATCACATCGTCACAATAAATCCTACTTATGTCTTAGTGAGTCATTTATGTTTTTGTGCCTCGGATTTCCTTATGTTACACTAAAATAACCATTTATTTCTATTTGGATAAATCAGTAATGAGTAAGTACTTGACAGTGACAAGGAAAAACGTTGACACGCAGAAAACTCGAGCAGAACTAGACTCATTAAACGACAGTCGACAGAGAAGAAAGAAAGAATGAGATTGAGTGAGACAGACAAGTAGACGCACACACAGCAACAAAACGTTGAAAAAAATGGGACAAATTATAATTACAGTGCAAATAATTTGAGAACATAATATATTCTCAAAACCAGACAAGGGAGCACAGAATCCCGTTGAGATTTCAGATGAGCAAAAAGCCTTAACTGGACATGAAGGCAAAGAGAAGACAGGAGAAGCTCAATGTGCCAAATTTTCCAGCAGTTCAAGCAAGTGTTGTAGGCCACACTAACAGAGACCAAGACATATACAGACCAGAGTACTCTGAGACCGAGACACGACGGAGAAATTTAGGGACCAAGTCAAGTCCAAGACAAAGGCAGGGCAAGACCAAGACCATGAATATCAATGCATCAAAGTGGACGTATCTTATAAATCAATTTAAGTTTTTTTTAGACAGAGGTATTTATTTCTAATCACAGTATTGACTTGGAAAAAAAAGGTTGTCAGTGTTGGTTTTAAGTGTCATGATTTTAAATCCGGTGTACGCCCAGTCTGAAAACAAGACAAGGCCGAGTAAAAATTCAAGACGAGACCTTCACAATGTGAAGACCGATCGAGTACCACAACACCAGTTAAAGTCTACAGCAACATAGCCTTTAGGCTGGGTCAAGGCAGCATTTACCACACTTTTATCAAAAAAAATAATTTTTAGATCTACTTTTTTAAAAACACTCCCACATCCAAGAAATTGCTGTCTGAATCAGGTGTTAGAGAGAAGGGAATGACAAATGGTAAAGTGCTGAGGGCCAGTGTAAAACTAATGCCTCCAGCTTTGAGGACTATAGCTTCTGTGCATAAGGGTGTGCAATATAACAACTTGGCTATTTGATGCCACAGGACATGCTTTTAAAAGAGAACCATGACCCATTAATCTAATCTGTAATTGTCTTGAGCTTACCCAAAGTCTGGAAGCAATGGCAGAAGACTAAGTTAGTCCAAGTGTCCTATACCTAGCAACACTTTCTAGTATGGAGACCCTAAGGCGTTCTCAGGCCAGGTGGGTTATATAATCCCTCAAATGAGTTCTGAGACCGACCTCAGGGTCACCTCCCTGTTGAACAAACCTTCAAAGACAGGCGCCCAGAAGAGGTCCTTATCAGATGCTGAAAACCACCACAGCTATACTCCTTTTGATGAAAAGGAGTTGCCACTGTACAACGAGCTCTCTCTGGATGTATGATCTCCCTACCCCATCTCTAAGGCTTGGTGTAGCCACCCTATAAAGAAGAATCCCTCTGGCCTCTTGTATCTTCAATCTTTTAATTACTACCAAAACCTCATCGTCACAACTGATTAGTTTATTACATTTTATAGCCTAAACATATCTTTGACTCGTGCAGAAATTACAGCCCCCTTGCAGTTTTCCTACTTTGGGTCTAGATTAAGGGCATTTTAACTTGTCAAAGGAGTTAGGATGCACATAAATATTGTAGATGTGTATTTACCAGCCTGTCCTTCACCAAAAAGCAACTCCACTGGTCGTTTGTGCATGCGTCAAATTACGACCCATATTTACGTTTTCAAGTCAAGTGATCCTCTTGCGGACGTATAAATAACTTCGATCTGGTGAATGTGTTCGTCATCGAATGACGTTTGACCCCTAACCCTAACACCGCCCTGGAACAATCAGCGGTACCCTTCGATTATCGACGGTCATAACTATAATTTTTTTTTAATATTAATGGTAATGTAAATATTAATGCCACACACAGTTAATCCAAGTCCAAGCTAGCTAACTTTTTTCCCAAAAGAATACTTAATTACTACTTACCTTGGTAAGCGCATCAAGCAGTGTGACGGTGCAGGGCGACGATTTACTGGCATTTCTCCGTTCGCCGGTAGGGGCGTTAATTTAGGAAATGCTCCTATGGGTTGTTTTTTTTAGGTACGTGACAGACGACCTCTATGGTCGTATAGGTTGGCGGACTTGTTGGGATTTACTGAAATCATTTTTATTTTTTTTAGATATTTGATTGAAAAACAAGAATGTCATAATGGCCTGAGAGAAAACTTGCACTATCTCAGAAAATTAATTCCCTGAGAACCTTCAATGTACAGCATAATTCAATTTTTAGAATAATGCATTTAAATGTTCATACACAAATACAAATTAAATCAATTTCATCCCGATAACAATCAAATGGGACGCACATGATTGTGTTTGCTTTTAGTAGGAATGTTTCTGAATAAATCGTCCGTCTTTCAGCCACTTTAAATTCAGTTCAATTCAATTCTGCTTTATTTGCATGAATGTTAGATGAACCATATTCCCAAAGCCGCCTCATACAAATCGTGCAAATAAATAATGGGTATACCTGAGAGCAACTGTTCCACTCGTGTGACTCAGAGTGCTGTGTGTGTTTGTGTGCACAATTTGCTTGTGTCTGATGCACTTCCTTAATGAAGGTTGAGTGTATTCATTGTGCTAAAACTACATGTAATTCTTCCTCTCTCTACTGCTCCCTTTTTTCTCTAGGCTGCAGTGGAGCATTAGCCAAACAGTGCACGTCAGCCTACCCAGAATGCACTGTGACGATCTTTGACCTCCCCAAGGTGGTGCGTACATCGAGGGAACACTTTGTCACTGAGGCCGACCAGAGGATTAGCTTCCACCAAGGTAACGTCATCATGACTGGGTGAATTCACTTGACATCACTTACAGCCAGTTTCAGAGCAGAGCTTTATACACACACACACACACACACACACACACACTCAAACAGTTGTGGACAAAAATAGAAATTGTCTCAGAGGTACTTCTCTGAGGATGAAGTTGGATGTTTTGAAAAAATGTTTTTTCTCAAAACACTGAATGGAATAATTTTGACTGTATTAAGAATTGATTTTAAGCTTACAAAATGAAGTGGAGTAATAATAACTTTGTTTGGACTTGTATAGTTCTTTTTTTTTTCCCCGCAAAAAATGTCCTGAGGTAGCGTGAGGTTCCATGTGACCTGGGTCTGTCCAGTAATGTGAAGAAAGTGAGGAGTGGAAAGTTGCAAAACATAAAACCTTATGCAATAAAAGTCAAAATGTGCCTGCAAGTGCCTCGGCTAGAAATGTAAACTAGGCCAAATGTAGTGGTGAGACAGTAAGTTTAGTCTTTATTTTATCGGATGCCTCCTTTCATGTCACTTTGCAAACAAGGAATACAGATATGCAAACAAAAGAAGTGGCTCTTGGCACACAAGTTGTGGGAGAAAGTGGACGCTATTTGTCTTCCTGACACTGATTTATGAAGCATAAACTCCTGGCAACTGTGACTCAGTGGTAGAGTCAGGAGATCATAGTTTGGAGTTTTGTTTTCTTTGAAATAATAAGGGCAGATGTGACATTTGAATCCCAATTGAATTTCACCGGTGAAAATTCTGAGACATGGTTTTGAGTTACATCCTGTTTGCCACCATCAACCTTGATTTCCTTCAGAAAGTCTAATGATGAGACGGAAATCATATTTTAGAGAGTTTTTTGTCTTTCATTTCAATGCAATACCAAAGACAGCGAGATTGGATATTTAAAGTTTAGTGTCAGACTTTACAGCACACCCCATCCTGTGTTATTGTTTCATGAATTTGAAATTGTATGAAGAACGAACGTGTGTGCTTCAGTATATTCATCGACTATTAGATTTATATATCTATACAATCACCAACTTTGGTGTAAAAAAACAAAAGCATGAGGAAGTTTTGATACAACCACCTGTACATTGCCACGTTCACGCAGCAAGTTGGATTGACAACATTGTGTACTGAACAGTTATATTAAACATTGTGCTTTGTAGTGTCAGTTCTCAAGCACAGTTTCTAATGTGGGAAAAAGTTCCCAGCAGCCTGTGATCTTCAAAACCCCAGATCCAAAATCAATTCCTGCTTCTCCTCTTGTTCTCAGCCATAATAGTGTTAAACACAGTGGCAGGTAAACCCTGAAAACATTGATTAATGGATTTCTATCTTGTGTAATAAAATAAGTGCAGCAGTCTCTGTGCTTGATTTTAAATCATTTTGTTCATGTTACTGGAGGGCTTATCAACAGAATTAGCAATCATGAAATAATTAATTCCGATATGACCATGTCTTTGAATATTCAGTCCATTTTGGGCCATTCGAGGCAAGAGTGTCTCTGCATGGTGGTATATGTTTGTGTTTGTTTGTTTGTTTGTGTGTTCAGGGGACTTCTTCAAAGATCCCCTGCCAGAGGCTGACCTCTACATCCTCGCCAGAATCCTCCATGACTGGCCAGACGAACGCTGCATAGAGCTACTCAGTCGAGTCTACAAAGCCTGCAGACCGGGTCTGTGTGTGTGTGTGTGTGTGTGTGTGTGCTAGTTGTCTATGAGTGTAAAAGGGATGAGTACGTCTTTTTTTTCTTCCCCTGCTTGAAATGAGATGGCAGATTGTATCCAACAACGCAGCTGATCCCAGAAAAATCTGTCCCTCTGACTTTGATCAAAGACAGAGACACATACACACAAAGGCAGCAGACGCTCTCGGAAGGGGGAAAAAAACATCTCATTTTTTTTGTCTGTGTGTCTCCACATAAGAGGATGGAAAGAAAGAATTAAATAAGTAGGGGAAATGATGTGAATAATACTGTCTGCATGGTCCAGATTTTCACTAGCCTGTTTTATTGCTACAGTTTGGTACAGGTTGGTAAACACTCATCATGCTGACATTAATACAGCCAACCATTTCCATATGTTTTAAGTGGAGTGTAACCGGATGTCAATAGTTAGCTAACAGTGTGACCTCATAGCCGCGGGACACAGTGTCGACTGCTAATAAATTCAACAAAGAAGAACGTGACAAAATAAACAAAAGGCAACAATGGAGGACTTCCAGCAGATGCCTACAACTCCGCAGTCATCCATAGGGATGCTGGGGTTCGTTTTTCGACTTGATTACTGCAGTTGCACGGGAATTGACAATTCTTTTGACCAATCAATTGACTGCAGTTTGTCTAGCCTTCAAGGTCAGATCAACACACCTTGAAAAATCCACCTGAAGGGCAGCAAAAGAATAGGGCGCTACGAACTGGTTATTTTGGTATCATTCCCAATAAATACTGCATGTTACAGAATGAGCCACCTTTCCACAACAGACTTCCACAACTGGCTTTTCTTGCTCTTACAATATAATAATTTGAAGTAAACCATTTCATTTGGCCAAACTTGTAATTAGCTAAGCTACAGCAAGATATTTTGCATATCTTTTAGGGAGGAAAAGGAAAGCAAGTACAGCGAAAAACAGGAAAAAAAAACAAGGACTCAAATAAAAAATACTTTGTTTTGTCCTGCAGGTGGTGCTGTGTTGCTTGTGGAAGCGTTGCTCCATGAGGACGGTTCTGGTCCGCTGACAGCGCAGCTCTACTCTCTAAACATGCTGGTACAGACTGAAGGCAAAGAGAGGACAGCTGCTCAGTACGCCGCCCTGCTGGCTGCTGCCGGCTTCACCAACATCCAGCATCGCCTCACCGGTAAAATCTACGACGCTGCGCTAGGACACAAAGAGCCATGAGGCTTAACAATTCATGATTTCTGGAAAATCACGTTTTATTATTGGACTGCAAAATTGTATTTCTTTGGAAACATGACTTTAAAGCTTTTCTAATAATAGCTTACTGTTAACTAACTTGCTAAGATATCAGTAGATCTGCTGAGTTACAATTGTGCTCTTAGTGAGATTATAACAGAATCACCACAAAGTGCCCAACATCATTTAAAAATAACAACTGAAGCCTTCTCTCCTGGAGCCAGACTTGTATTCTAATTATTACATACCAGAATCAATTCTTGCTAAATCTGCACTTGAGGATGGAAGTCACTATTTACATTATTAATCCTCCAGTCTGCTGTCCTGTGTCATCTTCTCACTCAGTCTTTTGACACGTGTAATATTTGTTTATTGTCTGTCTTTTGTTCTCTGCGTGAAACTGCGATGCTGCTGTCTTGGCCAGAGCTCTTTTGAAAAAAGAAATCTTGTATCTGACGAGATCATTGTTCATCTAGTTTAATTTTCATTACTGGAAGAAATCGCCAGCACTTTGATTCTTTTTAACCATTAAAATATATTTTAAAAAACAAATTCAAAGTGGAATTGACTCAGTAAGTTCATTTGGCTTAATTAAGTCTGTGGTAGCCAGGAATACTTGTGTATATTATAAATGCAAAAGTTCTGTTTTAGCTATCTTTAAAATCCTAGAATCATTTTATTTGAAGGGCCAATATGTAACTCTGACACCTAACATTTAAAATGGGTACTGCAGTCCAAGTCCAAAATATTGAATCTCTTCTCACTCCTCCAAAGTGTCAGTGGACACCAATACATAAGCTTCAGTATTGAACCAGCTCTGCATCGGCCTACTTTTCAAAAGCATCTTCAATATTAATCCTAGTTTTCTACATTGAGTTCATTAGAAAAATGACTTTTTAAGTTGGGTAGAATCAGTGATATCTAAACTAGTTCACGTGCCCTCTTTCATCCCTGCAAACCAAACCCAACCTAAACCGAATATGCTGCATTTCCAAAAAACATTCCTACGATTTAGACTATCAAGTAGGATAGTTACCATGTCTCCTTCTAAATCTGAATGATTAGCCGTACCCGCAAAGGTCAACCTGGATAAGACGCTGTGCAGGGGGAGCTTTCAAGCTCGTTGCTAAGAAGATGAGCTTTCTCACATATCTGTTCTCATCACTCAATGTGAGCCCTGTGTCTGAACCCCCCGCCTTACTGTTCTTAGCAGCCTATAAAGCTGTCTTTGTACTGTGTTCTTTGTAATGACTGACGTGACTCAATAAATCGTCTTCACAGTGGCTCACCCCTTTATTTATTTCACCCCCCATCTTCCTCTGTGCACAGGATGCAGATATGAGATTTTTATTAAATCTTAGCCTGTCATTGTGCGCGGCCTCTGACGTTGGCTCGGAAACATGTTATTGATCAACAGCACAATGCTTGTCATCGAGAAGCCGAGTTGAAATCCCAACAAGCTTTAGGAAAAATAATTCATTTTCAGCACCACATTAATACTGTCATTTATTTGGGCATTAAATGAGCCTGCCAAAAAATAATTGCACAAACTATCAGTTGCCTGCCTGTGTAGCTGAAAAAGATCATTATCAGCCTGCAGACAGCAATATTGGCTGAACCTTGCTCTGCATTCATGAGACTGTTCCACTGCTGTTCGTCTTCTCTCCTCTACACACCCACTCGTTCTCACTGCCCTCTATATCCTCGGCTCTCCGTCCTTTTTTCACAGTAATTGTGAATTAATCAGACTTCAAAGTGCAACAAATTAGAATTGATGTCAAATCCTTGTGGACAGTTTTACAGACAGTGGGCCTAATGAAGGGAAATGAAGTGCTGAGGCTGAAGACGGCTTGACCTGTGCTGAGAAAGCAACGCAGTGCAGTATTTCTAGTGTTATGGTGGTTAACTAATACTGTGAAGCATTGCTGAAACTCATATGAGTTCAAGTCACCAGCAGCCTAGATTAACAAAACAAGTTCTTGCACCTTTTAAGACTCATTGAGTTATGTGAGAACAAATTTGAATGACTTCAAATCTGCAATCTTCCTTCTAACCTAATTTTCCTTCCCTGTAATTATTAATCCTTTTCTCAAACTTAAACCAGAATAGATAAGAACAGGCTTCAGAGTTTTTTAAGTCTTTGATAAAACAGGTAAAAAAAAAAAAAAGAAGAAAGAAGTTAACTTCCTCCAGATGAATGTATCCCACTGCTACTGCTATTAATGTAATACAGACGTCTGGAAATCAATTCTGTTTGATTTTTCTGATTATTCACAGCAGGAGACACGTCTCCTTGAATTATAAAAGAAAGGCAGCTCAGGACATCAAAGTGAAAAAAAAATATATAAAGCTGTGTAAAGACTTACTGTGGGGAGAATCATCAAAAACTATTCAGTCTGGATTTGAAACAACAATTTGGTCCAAACCTTGCTCTTATTTCTTTTCACCTGCAGGGCAGTAAATCATCCATAATTCTGTGAGAGTATCTCTCTTCAAGTTTGTTCCCTTCTCGCTTTTTTTTTTGTCAATGATTCAGACTGGGGTCAATGTTTTCCACTTCAGCAGAGAGGGTTGCATATATTCCTCCTCTCTTCTGTTCACTTCCATTTACTACTCCATCTCATGAGGCTATTATTGTGCCCAGCCTCAAGTTCAACCTGAGTGAGTTTTATGGATGCTTCAAGAAAGTTAACGCTATAAAAGTATGGGAATATGATGGAGAAGAGTGCAGACAGGTGAACTTTTGACTTCCAAACTACACTGCTGTCCGACACAAAAACGTATTATCAAGCAAAAGAGCTCAAATTACATTTAAGCAAATAAGCATGATGTAAGGCTTACATACACTCTGGCTGCACATCCGTGAGACAAATCTCCCCGTTTCACCACATCTGATCTGGTGACTGTGGAGGCCATTTGAGTACAACACATTCATTGTTGTGTTCAAGTCACAGTTACCGTTGCCTGTCTTTCATCAACAAAGCATTTTCCCCAGAGAACTGCCTCTCACAAGATAATTTCTCTTTTTCTGACCAGTTTTATGTAAACCCTTGAGAGAGTTGTACGAG